>NC_133475.1:6905979-6914283 GCF_025370935.1 Choristoneura fumiferana | reverse complement strand
AGAGCACACGAAACGTTACAGCTTCGGAGCCACTTTTTCCAATTTTAGATTTTAAGTTTGACAAAAACGGTAATAGTGACAGGTTTTTTTCTTATAATTTTTAAAAACTGGTACACAAGACTGTAAATGGCAAGTGCTTCTTTTATACTTAAAAACAGACATTATCATTTACTACAAATACTAAAAAAATGTGTTTCACAGTCACGTTTATTTATAGCAAACTGATATTTATAGTATACCTAGAGCCATATCCACCAAGACGCGTGATTTTGTCAAAATTAGCCATTAATAACATTGTAATAAGAACTACAGCACGCGTCATCGTAAATGACTCTACCTATGTATCATAAGCTATTTTTAAGCTTCTTTGGGCAAGGTACGGTAGTAAATTAAAAATAAATAAAACTATTATGTTGATAAGAGAGAGAGAGAGAGAGAGAGAGAGAGAGTATTATACATATTCAATACGCAAGATAAAATATTCAGAAGAAGAACATCGAACAGTGTAAATTTGGTGTTGTTTTGTTGTTTGTTGCAGAAATTCATCGAACAGGCTTTAGCCACACACGATGATTCCTACGACCGGCATTTCCTTGACGTGTATATCAAGAAAATGAAGGAGGAAATCCGAACCAACGGACGTACTACATTTTCAGGTACTTACCTACCTACCTACATCAGCTAAGTCGTACGTGCAATTGAAAAAAAATAAAACTATACTTGTTGTGTACCCGTGCGAAGCCGCAGGACGAGTCGCTAGTATTCATATACTATTAACTGTGTATTAATCTTTACAAATACGCTTATCTACATATTTATGGACTGGGTCAATTGGTGTAAATGTGCCAATTATTAAATTGTTGATTTATTTCTTTGTTATTTATCTCTTGCTACACTTTACCCGTGGCTTTGCACGCGTAGATCATTAGATCTGGTAATTGAATTGAAGTTCCGGGATTCTACGGGAATACGGGGATTCCCACGGGAATTATCGGAAATTATATATACATCGTAGACTTCATTAACGTTGCACTACTCGTAAAACAACTGTGGCGATTTCATGACTCAGCTTAGCGGTTGAGATTTCGAGATTTTACCCCGATCCGTGGGAATATTGGGATAAAAAGTAGCGTGTGTGTTATTCCAGATGTCCAGCTATCTACATACCAATTTTCATCCAAATCCGTCCAGCCGTTTTAGCGTGAAAGAGTAACAAACATACACATTCGTATAATACTCGTATAGGTTCTTAATAGTGCTTAATAGTAGCACGTGTCCTACACACACACACGATAGTAGGTAACATTGCTCAATATAGCATTTGTAACAGTACCTTAATTAGTAGGAAGGATAAGCAAGATAAGATTCTGTTTTCAGTGGACCAGCTGGTGCTAACATGCGTGGACTACATGTTCCCAAGTGCGTCGGCAACTGAAGCCACCCTCACCCTGCTGATAGAACAGATGCTGCTGCACCCGGAGATCCAGGTCAAGATCCACGAGGAGATCGACCGCGTCGTCGGCCGGGACCGCATGCCGAATCTAGACGACAGAAAAAAGTAATTCTAAAGTATATTTTTAACCCCCCGGCGCAAATCGTTATCCCATCCCGCTATCCCACTTATGTTATAAATGTGAAAGTTTGTAAGTCTGTTTGTTTGTAACCTTTTCATGTCTGAACCACTGTACCGATTTAGATTAAACTCGGTATACAGATAGTTTGAGTCCTGGGGAAGGACATAGGGTAGTTTTTATCTCGGAAAATAAATGAATTCTACGCGGACGGAGTCGCGGACAACAGCAAGTAAGTTACTCATTTATGTTTACGTCAATGTCTGTCTCCGACTGTCTGGGGCATCGCAACTCTCAAATAAATGAACCGATTACGATGTGGTTTTACGCAAGGGTTTGTGGTAGGTAGTTCTTAGCTGCGTTTCATTAAAATAGATTCAGCTGTTTTTGAGATATTCAACTTTAATGTCGGTTTTAACTTTTCTTTTTTGTTGTTACTTAAAAAAGTTGGTTAGGTTAATTAACAAATTGTAGGTACGGTCAAGGACTCTCATGAGCCACCATGGAAGCTTTTCATAGGAAATGTTATTAATCAGTTAGTTTTTTTAAAATGTTTTTCTTATGTATTTTTTTATTTTTTGTGTTAATTTGAATTTTACAGTGCATTACTTTTCTAATTGTGATGCTGTAATTTTATTGATAAATAGATTAATAATTACGATTTTCCTTGTTAATTAATGCGATGTGTGGCTCATGAATTAAAGTCCTTGACCGTACTACAGAATACCGTTAAGATTATATGTATGATGTTTATAACCCGTTATCAAGCAGGCAGTTTAGTTACTACCTAACATTAGTGATTTGCAATGTCAATATTTTTTTTTATAAAGAGTGTTGTGATAAATTTATGAGTTCCCATACATAGCATAGCATAACAATGTCGAGAGGTAGATAGTTTGTATTGCACATCACTAATGTTAGGTAGAGCCACCAAACTGGCCGCTTGATAACGGGGTATAATGATGTTCGATGAACTAACCCATAGGTAGGTACTACCGTATCGTTAGTACTATTATTGTATATTCTGTCATTTGCATTGCTTGACAAGGGAGTTCTTTATAGGTACTTACAACTTTACTGTGAAGAGATTCTACTCCGTTATATTATACAGGTTGTCCCGTAAGTAGTACGACAAACTTAAAGAAGACATAGAATATAGATGGACAAAGTCTCTACCAAATATTTATATATGGAACAAATTACCCTAGTAAAAGTTTCAATTCAATTAAATTTTTCTGATTTTTGAAAAATGATCATAAGCATTAAGATTACTCGGAATTGATTATTTATAATGTATTTTTATTGAAGAATACTTACCGTAGCATTTTGTGCGTCTGTGAACGTAGAAATGATTAAGCGACATTTAACAACATTCCTATCTAATTTACAACTTTCAAATTAAATGCTGTAGCTACATTAAATGGAGCTTCATTATAATTATACATTACCTACATTAACGTTAACGTTAACTTAGCTTTTTAGAGTCCATAATAATAAAAACAGCATATAATATGAAGTACACTCACACACGTCCGACGACATTAACGGCCATTAGATTAGTGTGTATGTATACAAATGTAATCTTGTGCACGCACGCGTTAATAAGTATTATAGTGTCAGTTATTTGGTAATACATTTTTAATTGCCAACGGGTTGCTTGGCTTAATCTAGGGTCTAGATCAAGCCTAGATTTAAGATCTTGGCAAACATAGCTTTAAATTACTTTCGACAAGGCAATAAAAAAAAAGTACTTAGGTAACTGATGAGGGTAATAGTAGATTGTTGCATCAAGCAGAAAGTTATTTATTATTGCACCGAGTGCCGATTTGGAGCCCAAGCGTCAGCGAGGGCTTTAAAAAGCACGAGGGCAATACTGTGGGCCAGCGTTTACGAGTTATTTACGAAAAACTAAAAATTGGGACCTTTACATCCCCCCCCCCTATCTGTTAGCTCCACCCCCACCCATCAGTACTTTTAGTATGTGGTTTAAAACATCATTCCCTACAATTATAACAAAATTCGCTTGTAGCACCAGCTTAAATAAATCACCAACAAAAATGCACCAACGGTCAACGACCGCGATGAGCGGTCAAATTTTTGAGAGTAGGTACATCAAGATTAAGAACCTTCTATTTGTAACTGACGGTGATGGAATGCACTGCGTCATCTCTGGCAATCAAGTAAAAAAATAATCTCCGCATTGTGGTTTATAATTTTGACGGCCCAAGATTCGGAACGCACTTCTAATGACGGTCCGTAAACAGTTTTTTATTTTGTAGAATAATAGTCTAACCCGTGGCTTCGCTCGCGTGACGTATTAGATGGCGATGGGATTGAAATTCCGAGAGGTCACTAATTGCTCACAGCAGTTTCCAAGAAAAATGTATTGTCTTCATAATTACGTTGTAATACTACATTGTGTCTTAAGGGCGGTAAACAAGGAATTACGAACGATAGTCTATTAGAAGCCCGAATTAGAAAACTGAGGGCTTTAATGAGTCGATGTTCGTAATTCTAGTACCGCCCGTGAGACATACAATGTTTTTCATCACATTTGCAAGTAAAATTGTATATTTGTAAAAGAAAAACTAAAAAAAAATAAAAATTGAGGATACCGCTGACTACACTTAACAGCGCCTTTGAATTTTATCCCTGTTCCGTGGGATAATACAATAATCAAATTTACCTAGTTATGTATAATTCCTCCGAGCTGGACATACTAAATTACATCCAAACCCATCCCGCAATTTAAGCGTGAAAGAATAATAACAATTTCGTCTTTGCCCCGCGGGAACTTTGCAATTTCCCGGGGTAAAAAGTAGCCTATCTATGCTAATTTGAAATACTGCAGCTTCCTGTTAGTAAACATTTTTATAAATCGGATTTTTAGTTCCAGAGATTATCCAAATACCAATATTTATACAGAAATAGGCTAAGTACGATAAAGAGTGGAAATAAGTACTTAGAGGATTTTCTCTGTTATTATCAAATTATAACTAACATAAAAATTATTGTTTTTTTTTTCATCCGGTATCTACCTACTACGAGTGTTACTATACTGTCTCTACCAGTTTTGCATTTGTCTACCTGTATACCGAGGCCAAGGAGACTCGTTTTCTCACAAAGCAAGGTCAACAAATGCGGAAGTGCAAACGAAGTGAACAAGTAATATACAGTGGTGGCCACGTAATTAAGAACGATTTGAAGTTCCAGATTATTTTTAACTAAATCATGTCATGTGTAGTCGTGGGTCCTTCTTAGAAGTAACTAGTTACGTTATGAAATAGCCACATGAATAGAGCAAACGGGATTTAGAATAAAGAATAAAATTACTGTCATTTTACTCAAATTTTGTTTTATTCTCTTTAGTAACAAATTCAAATAGTAATGAAGCTGGACAAATAATTAAGAACGATTTATTGAACGGTTCCAAAGTTTTTTTATTTGAAACTTAGATTAACTAAATCACACTAACGTGAAGTTTGTACAGAAAAAAAGCAATGTTATACATTTTAACTAAAATTAATAGTTAGTAGCATGTCCACGGCTTTTATTACTGCCTTACACCGGCGAGGCATTGAATCTATCAATTTTTGACATTTCGCAAGAGAGATAGAGTTCCATTCTTCTAAGAATACGTCATACAGTTCTCTTAAATTGCCACACTGTCGATTTGAAACTTTTTTCTTGACTTCGCACCAAAGATGCTCTATTGCTCTAAGATCGGGGCTGTTGGCTGGCCAATCTAAGACAGAAACTGATTGCGATGTGAGGAATTCCTTAACTGTACGTGCAGTATGCTTGGGACCATTGTCGTGCTGGAATGTCCAAATAACCGGAAGCACGCCTTCAGCATATGGTAACATTGTTTCTTCCAGTATGTTTTTGTATTGAAATTGATCCATGTTTCCTTCTATCAGCCTAACAGGTCCAACACCATGTCCAGAAAAACATCCCCAAATTTTTACATTTCCCCCGCCATGCTTTAAAGTTACTTTTGTGTACTTTGGGTCGGATGCTTTATTTGGAGGCCGTTTTACATATCGTTTGCCATCAGAACATACCCTATTTATTTTTGTCTCGTCAGAAAAAAGAACGTTTTTCCACTGTCTGACTGTCCAGTTTTCATATCTTCTTGCAAATACAAGCCGGGCTTGCCTATGACACCGTTTCAACATAGGCACCTTCCTTGCTATCCTTCCGTGCAACTTTTCTTCCACCATACGCATTCGAATACTGCGTGCCGAGATTGCTGAAGGGTTGTTTTCGCCAAAATATTCTTTTCTCAACTCATTAGACCCTTTAAAAGAATTTTGTTTTGCCAAACGAACGATATTTCGATCATCTCGACGAGATGACTTTCTTTGTCTAGGTACACGCGGAACATTTGAAGTAGTTTGATACGTAGCAAAATGCTTTATGGCGTGGAAAACCATAGTTTTTGAACATTGCAGATGATCGGCTATGTGTTTATACGACCAATTCTTGTCGCGAAGTTTTAGTATTACTTTTCTTGTAGATTTATCACAACTTTTATTTTTCCCCGTTGTTTTTATATGAAGCAATCGCCTTTAAGACTTTTACGGCACTAAATGGCGCCAAAATTATTCAAATAATAACCTAAAACCACAAAGCGGCGGTCCGTTCTCTATTTAAATTTGAATAAAAAATAAACTATTCAGCGTTCTTAATTATATGACCAGCCAGTAAGTAGTAATACTAGGTTTAGATGTAATATATAAAGTTTATCTATTTATTTTTAGCCAATTATATGTATAAATGAATTTACCGCTAGTAAGGAAAAGTTTTACGATACCGAGAGAAGTACAAAAATATACATACAGTTAGTAACACTTGTCAGTTTGAAAAAATCTTCTCTATAAAAAATCGTTCTTAATTATATGACCACAACTGTACATATATAATGTAAATTAATACCTACTCGTACTACACTTAAAATTGACGTCTCAGTCTCAATATTGACCAAAAAATAATAGACGACACATGATTGTTCCGACTTTCGTCCTATTTTTTCGAAATTTAGTCACTAATTCCATAATCCTGTTAATTATAACTTAAATGCTTAGAACTCGTTCTTGGTAGAATTTGGCTGGATTGATCTGTGTTTTATCTTACTTTTAAGAAAATTGCTAAAAAATACGCAAAACTAACAAAGTATTTCATGTCATATTTTCGAGTCCTTAGATGATGTTCCCATTTTTTACGGTTCCGTAGCCGAAATGGCAACATCGGAGGAATCCTTATAATTTCGTCATGTCTGTCTGTCTGTTTGTCCGTCCGCGGCTTTGCTCAGGGACTATCAATGCTAGAAATCTGTAATTCTGCACGAATATATAGGTATGTAAGCTATGCGGACAAAATGGTACAATAAAAAATTAAAAAAATTTTTTTAGAGTACCTCCCAAGACGTGTGCGCCGATGCTAAAATCTACGGCGGCGGGCGCCGGTCAAAAATCGGCGGCGGCGGCGTGTTTTCGGCGTGATTTCGGCGCGGAGATTTTAAATAGAACTGTTTAATTTGTAGACTATTTTTTTATAACAAGATTAGATAAAATGTACAGACAATGAAGCTTTAATTGACGCCTTGCAGCGCTGTAATTGTCACGGACAAATATCATTTTGTCCACCCGTTTTGGACTTAAACGGGACCTTTTTTCTTCTTCTCTTCTTTAAGATTCACCGTACCAGTAGTACTCAGAAGCTCTCGGAGTATACCCTATGTATGTATGAGTAACCTTATGGCTGAACGACGCTCGCTTCGACTGCAGTCTCCCGATGATGCTGAATAGACAAATTTCGAAATCCTTGCGACACGATATTCGTACCTTTAATACTGCTCGTGTTAAAGATACGATTGAGTGGAATAAAGGCTCTAAAGTGTTCGCAAGAGATATGTCTATTGGGCAAAACCAAATGACAAAGTTGAAGAGAGATGATGGCAGTGTAGCTTGGACTAAAGCGGAAGTGTTGAGTTCTATGGACGGCTCTACGAGTCGGTCACTAAGCCTGTTTTCAGCGCGGCGACTCAAGACCCAAGAGCCAAACTGACCCGACACTATACAGAAGATATCCCGGACATCAGTCTGTACGAGATAAGGATGGCCCTGAAACAGCTTAAGATCAACAGCCGGGTGAGGACGGAATTACGTCAGAGCTTCGGAAGGCGGGTGGACCACCGGCTCTTAAAGTCCTTCAGAGGCTCTTTAATTCCATCTTGCTCGAAGGCACAACGCCAGAAGCGTGGAACAAGAGCGTTATGTTGTTGTTCTTCCTTCATGAAGGGCGATAACACCCTATTGAAGACCTACAGGCCCATCTCGCTGTTGAGCCATGTTTATAAGCTGCTTTCCAGGGTCATTTTATATCGTCTCGAATGCAGGGTCGATAGCTTTCAGCCAACCGAACAAGCCGGGTTCCGAAAAGGCTACCGTAGACCACATTCATACGCTGCGGCAGGTCATACAGAAGAACGAAGAGTATAACTTGCCGCTATGTCTAGCGTTTGTGGACTACGAGAAAGCCTTTGATTCGGTCGAAACGTGGGCGGTGTTAGAGTCTCTGCAACGATGCCGTATCGTATCGACTATCGATATATCGAAGTGTTGAAGTGTTTGTATAAAAATGCCACTATGTCGGTCCGAGTACAGGAACAGAGTTCAAAGGCCCCCCTGCCCTGATGCCTGATGCCCTTGAAAAGAGGCGTAAGACAGGG
>NC_133475.1:6848479-6900979 GCF_025370935.1 Choristoneura fumiferana | reverse complement strand
AACGAACGGCTTGTTTTTATCTCTCCCCATTTCGAGAGCTATTTTGCGTGTTTTCTTAACATAAAAACTGACCCGTGATTAACCCCGATGTACACGTGTTGAAAATTTTAGATTCTTAGGTGATTCGAAACTTGTTAGCGGCCATAACCCATATTGCAACTCACTATACTCACTATAGTTGCAACTACTGTTCTATTAGCTGCAGATTTCGCGAGTCTGTCTTTTAAATGCTCAATCCTATGGCTCCGCCATTTTGAAAAACTTTCAAAAACCAAAAACATCTATTACCTAATTATCGCATTTTCTTACAAAATTTCACAAGAAACTGTTGAGGAATGTGACCTGAAAAATCTATTGAAAACAGAAACGAACACGCTACACTCTCGCTTGGTCAAGTTACGTAAAGTAGTGCCCAAAGTGGTCTTTAATGACCCCCGGTGTCGAAGAAGGCCTGCAAGGGGTCTATGACTTGGCAAAAATGGCTTGGTGCAATGGCAGTGTGTCTTATGCACTAAACTACTACTAATAATACTAATGAGCGAGTACTGCCTTTTCGCAACGTAACGTTTGGCAACCTGTTTCATTTCGCAACTTTTCATTTCGCAAACTCTAAAACTGTAAACATTTCAGGATTTATTTCAGGGCCATCGTGCAGAACCCTTTGGGTTGGGTTAGGTTGGTTTTATAAAAATCCTAAAATATTTACAGTTTCAGAAATATTAAACAATTGGGAAACGAAAAGTTGCGAAATGAAACAGGTTGCCAAACGTTATTCGCCGAAACATTAGTAAACCACTAATGTGTGTCAATTTTTCTCGATTTATACTTACTTCTTATTAAGTTTCATCAAATTTTCACGTGGGTCTTACAAGGTTAAGCAAGCACAGTTCATTTAAAACCGAAAAAATAGTGGCAAGGGCAAAAACTTTGTAGATACTATTAAGTACTTATTTATTCTGTGGCCCTGGTCTATATTATTGAATGTCGATTCATTGATTTTAACGAATTATACTTTTTATTTTCCAGAATTCTCTGGTATCTGTGAATTTAACTAGCTTACACATGGACAAAAAGATATGGGGCGACCCAGAAGTATTCAGGCCTGAGCGTTTTATCGACGACGGCCAAATCAACCTGTCCAGCGACAAGTCCTTGCCTTTTGGAGCAGGTAAATTATGCCATTGCCAGCTCACTAATATGCTTTTACGGCGAACCCATAACCGTTAAATGACACCTTGTGAGTGGAATGTTGTTGTTGGTTGTTGTTACTGCCTACAGTCGAACGAAACGCACATCTGCAGGGCCACTACGAAACTTGAAACTCGAAGTTCGTATCGTACCGTCCCTCTCGCTCTCTTATTAAATAGTATAATAGTCACAGGGACCGCACGGCACGAACTTCGAGTTTCGAGTTTCGTAGTAGCCCTGCTGTGTCGATAAAATTTTGTTTAGTGGGTAGGCACTTCTCAAGAGTATATATTTTTGGTTTATGGTGTGACATCACCACTAAATTAATTAAAGGAAAAGAAATGTCATGCGACCGCGCATATGGCTTTAAGGCCATATCTTTTTTCTCAGCTCAACTCCGTCTGTCCCGAAGTTCATTGTTCAAAAATGGATTATTTCAGAGATGATGGTGCTAAAAGGATAGCATTTCATTGCTGATTACCGCAACCTACTAAAACCTTTGAAAACATGGAAAACTTAGCTCTTACATTTCAAAGTCAAGTCAAAGTCAAAATATCTTTATTCAATTTAGGCTATAACAAGCACTTATGAATGTCAAAAAAAAATCTACCACCGGTTCGGAAAAACCTCTGTTGAGAAGAATCCGGCAAGAAACTCAAAGAGGTATATATTTTTTCAAACAGATTTACAATATTATTAAATGATATGTATATACATCACAAGTATTTAACACAACTTTATTTTTAACACAGTAGGTTCGCTATTTGAAGGGATCGCTAATGCGGATCGGAATTATTTCCAAATATCCCTGTCCATGATATAATCATTAACTTTATAATACGCCTTAGATATTAATTTCTTCTTGACAATAAATTACATTGACAGCGGGAGAGGCAAAAAAGTGACGACATCAATTGTGGAAGGAACACAGTGACATAATTTCTTTCCTTTTTATTATTAGTTCCGTCTGTATCACACAACAATACCCAATGTTTGCAGATAAAATTAAAAATGGTACGTAGTTAGGTAGACGCTCTTCTGTAAATATGTAAGTTCTTGGCTCGGATCTAAATTTACCTCCAATTTGCATACTTTCTGTATGCATGTTATGTTTGAATGTCGAAAGTTTTAACTCACAATTGTACGGCAGAAACAAACCCAACCTACTTTCTCAAATAGCGGGTTGTTGCAATGAGGGCTGCCTGTACCTAAACCTACATGTTTATAAAGCCAGTCGAAAACAAGCCAAACTTTATACCTGCCTACCTTTTTTTACCTTGGATTGATTAAACCCCAAAATCAACGTTTGTAGTTCATTAGTCAATCTGAAATCACAAAGCAATTATTAATATACGAACTTCAAATGTGGCTGCAATGCAATGTGCTTGTAATGCGCATAATATAGAGCTATTTTCTACTAATAGGTACAAATGGAGTAGAATGAATATTCATTCCATTCGGAGTACAATGATGCACTGCACACATGATGATGATGATAAATTCGTATTGTCACAGGTCGTCGCCTCTGCGCCGGGGAGACCTACGCCCGGCAAACCATGTTCCAAGTGTTGGCGGCGTTCATGCAAGCCTTCGACGTGAGCTCTGCCGACGGCCGGCCGCTGATCAAACCGGCGCGCCGGATACAAGGCATCATCACCACGATACCAGAGTTCTGGGTGCGGGTTACACCCAGAGCTTAACGTTCCGTCTACATAAGTTATTTATTTACTTCAAGAACATATTTCGTGAATAGATATACATGCATTTGTGCGAGTAGCGTGTATTCAGCAATCCGCGTGAGATCATTCCTGCAGCGTCGTCTTGTAGCTACCTATCTCGGTTGGACAAGATTTTCGAGCACATCCGCAAGGCAGCTCAGGGCTTGCTACAAGAGTCCGAGTTGTTTATCAGCCCGCTTGAGTCTAACAGGGCTAACAATTTTAGCTCATTCCTCCAACTCCAAGTGCCAGCCAAGCACCAGCAGTTAATTATTACTGCACTCCGGAAGGTGTGGTGTTTCGTTGCTTCATTATAAGCCAGCTGGTTAAGATAGACGTGACCCATGATTTACTTACTGCACTGGCTGAGCGCGTTGAAGTGGATCTTGGCCTACGCCATTTGTCCCTATACTGTGCGATCGAAAGCCAGTCGGGCCCATCCTCCTCCTGTAGAGCCCATGTCTTTTAGCCTTTGTGGTAATTAATTATGGAGTGTGATGATTTTGAATGCTACGAGTATATAAGAAATGTCAGTGAAAAGTAGTGCGCAGTCTTCTAGCTGTTCGATTTGGTTAGTTACTAATATTGGCAATTTTATTCGAAGGGGTCTTTGATTTGTGACAAAACAAAACAATAATAAATGGTGTGCCTTCCCTTTTTTGTTTGGCGTAGTTATTTGAAGTAAAACACGTGTGTACCTATTTCACTTCTGTGTGTAACTTACACACAGAAGTTCATTAATGAATATTTTAAAATTTCAATTAGTTATTATAGATATTTAAGTAAATATTTCTGGTTTTATTAAATATTTCTTAAGAGAACTAATGAGAGTATGACAGTATAATGACAGATACCTACCCAAGTGAGGTGATAATTTTTTTGACTATCTTAAAAGGATTTTCGGGTCGGGTGTGTCGTATTTTGCAAGTACCTAATTATCTTATTATTGTGAAAATTTCATTTATTAATAACATTTTATAAAATATTTTAATGTTTCTAGTGAAATATGTAATAATGTCTCATATGATTAAGTAAATAAAAAAAGATGTACAATGCGTTTTTTTTTGACATGATACACTTCGCGATATATTTTTTATGAAACCATTACGTATAAAAAAGACGTAGGAAGAATAACGTTATAGTTACCTAATCAGGATGAAACGCGAATAATAATTTCATAACTTTAGTTTGAAATGTATAAAGAATTAGTACGAGAGCTGGCACCAATCTTTGGGTAGGTATTTGAGGCAAGCTGAAAACTTGTACCATACATCTCTCTCCTATCACCCCTATACCCCAACACGGAACTGCAGACTTTGCTGGTAAGTAGCGGGGCTAAATCAACCCCTAAATTTTTTAATTTATTTTTCAAAAATGTGAGGCAATATATGCAATTTTTAGGGTTCCGTAGTCAACTAGGAACCCTTATAGTTTCGTGATGTCTGTCCGTCTGTCTGTCTGTCGGTCTGCAGCTAAGCTCAGAGACCGTTAGTACTAGAAATCTGTGGCATGAATATAAATACATATCAGTCACGCCGACAAAGTGATAAAACCAAAAAAAAATAAAAAAAAAATTAGGTTTGGTTAGGTACACGTAAAGTGGGGTGGTTTTATTTCCTCGACTAACCCTATAGTGTGGGGTATCGTTAAATAGGTCTTTTAAAACTATTGGGGAGTTTCCAGTGAGATTTTTCGATTCAGTTATCTGTTTGCGAAATATTAACTTTAAAGATAAAAAAACATTCAAATTGAGCGTCCCCCCTCTTAATATAACCTGTTGGATGAAAAAATTGAGAATGGTAGTAAATATATCAAATTTACAAGGAAAATTATAGTGGCTTAATTATAGATTTAGATTTCTTGAGAATTATTAGTACCTAGGTAGTTTAAGAGTAAATAGCAGCCAAAGGTATAAAACATACCTAAACTTGGAAGCTTCCGTACACAATATGAAATCCTTAGAAAAATATTATGTAAGTACTTGATTTTTTCGGAATGGCTACGGAACCCTATCCTGGGCGTGTCCGACACGCTCTTGGCCGGTTTTTGTATGTTGTGCTTGAATCTTCTTGTTCTTCTTTTTGTGCCTCTTCCCATTATTTTGGGGTCGGCCTTCCTCGTTCTCATGCGCCAGGTCGGTCGATCCTGGGTGGTCTCTTCGTTCAACTGGGCCTATTTGAAATCCCAGACGATTTAGTCGGGGCTTTAACATTGCCAGGCGCGTACAAAAATATTTTGCAAAAAATGTATAGTTAAAAGTTATATGAGGCAACTTGAAATTTTAATGGGGTAGGGTGGGGTAGGATTTAAGTAGGATTATTTATTGTTTATAACTAAAAATAACAAAAAAAAGACTGATCATTTTGGTGGGACTTTCTACCTGCCAGGTGGTAGGTACCTGGCAGGTGTTTAGATCTTAGCGGCTTACCTCCGTACCTTACCTTTAAACCAATACAATACACAAGAAAGTAGAGATACTTCCGCTCTCTAACTCCTTGCAATGATTCCAACAGTAACCTTAGTCGAGATAGGTAGTACATTTACACGTAGGTAGTAGGTAGAACAAAAAATCATACGACTGCGACGCCCAACGGGAATTTAAAAGGCGTAATATACTTACCTACTTGTTTGTTTCCAAAATTATATTGCAAACATTTATTGTCGTTAATTAACGACAGGCGATTTAAAAGGGTGGGCGGTTAAATGTGACCGTGTCCGTTTACAATCAACTATATGTATGTACGTACGTGCTATTTTCTCGTGCTCGTGCATTAGGAGAACCTAGGATACATACCTGATCACAGTCAAAAGATTCGAAAGCAATTCAGATATTTAATAATAATAATAATAATAATAATAAATTCATTTATTTCGGGCAACTTGGCCCATACAATAAATACCTTACAGACTAACATACATATTTATAATCAATATTTAAAACTAATTTGGTGACAAAACGGCGTGACCCCGTTGAGTCACCGTCCCGACGTCGCATTCATCTGCGGCATGGTGCCCTGGTACCGCCGGAACACGACGTCTTTCGGCCAGAAGGCAGCACTCACGATGGTCCCCATCAGCAGCCGCGGCACGCGTACCACAAACGAGCTGAAGTGCACGTAGTGGCGCGACTGCAGCTGGAACACCCTCAGCGTGTATCCGCTCTTCCGGCGGACGTATTCCACCACATCTGCGACTGCGACGGTGTGATGCAGACGCGACACATACAGTGCCGTATTCGGTGTGGCCGCCCTCAGCACGGAGCCTGGATCCGGTTCAGCAGAGCCACACAGACTCTTACAAGGTTTCTTGCGAGCCTTGCTTTTCTTCTGCACCAATATGAACCCCTCCTCGTCCACTTTAGTGCTCAAGGGCCTGTTCGGCGTCGAAGTAGCCCTCGGTTCAGTAGCCTTAGGCGGCGCAGGAGGCTGGCGCGGCGCGGCGGCTCGGCCGGCCGCGTCAGCATACCCGCGCCCAGCTGGCTGCTTATTGGCGGAGTGCTGCGGCCCGCGCGGGGGGCGCGCGGGCGGCGGGGCGGCGGGCGGAACACGAGGCTCAGGCCTCTCACGTTGCACCGGCGGTCGTTTCGACTCGAAACTTGATGCCGCTTAATGCAATGGATCATCCTACTAATATTATAAATGTGAAAGTTTGTGAGTGAGTGAGTATGTTTGTTACTTTTTCACGCTTAAACGGCTGGACGGATTTGGATGAAATTTGGCGGAAAGTTAGTTTATAACCTGGATTAAAACATAGGATACTTTTTATCCCGATATTCCCACGGGATAGGGATAAAATCTCGAAATAACAACCGCTAGGCTTAGAGTCATGAAATTTAGTATGTAGGTAGCTGAACCTCTGGAATAACACATAGGCTACTTTTTATTCCGATATTCCCACGGGATAGGGATAAAATCTCGAAATAACAACCGCTGGGTTTAGAGTCATGAAATTTGGTATGTAGGTATGAGGATGTCTGAAATAACACATAGGCAACTTTTTGAATCGATATTCCCACGGGATACCTAGGGATAAAATCTTGAAATAACAACCGCTGGGCTTAGAGCCATGAAATTTAGTGTGTAGGTAGCTGAACCTCTGAAATAACACATAGGCTACTATTTATTCCGATATTCCCACGGATAGGGATAAAATCTCGAAATAACAACCGCTGGGTTTAGAGTCATGAAATTTGGTATGTAGGTAGTTGGATGTCTGAAATAACACATAGGCAACTTTTTGAATCGATATTCCCACGGGATACCTAGGGATAAAATCTTGAAATAACAACCGCTGGGCTTAGAGCCATGAAATTTAGTGTGTAGGTAGCTGAACTTCTGAAATAACACATAGGCTACTATTTATTCCGATATTCCCACGGGATAAGGATAAAATCTCGAAATAATAACCGCTGGGCTTAGAGGCATGAAATTTGGTATGTAGGTAGCCGGACGTCTGGAATAACACATAGGTACGCTACTTTTTATCCCGATATTTCCACGGGATAGTTTTGTAACTAAGGGACCCCATACATCCGTGTATTATTGTTATTATTATTTTGTAATTTTTTCTTTAATTGTATACTTACTGTAGTTTTTAAGTATTTTATTTGTACTTATGTTATTTTGAAAAAATGAATTTCTGCCAAGCTTCTTGCGGCGCATTCTTCTTGGCAATGATGGTCTTTCGGAAAGTGCTGGTATTTAAAAAAATGAGATGTAAAAGTGCCCATTGCGGCCTATTTACTGAATAAATGATATGAATCTGAATTTGGATAGGGAAAAATTTTGAAATTTTAGCACTGGGTTAAGTCTTGAATTTTGTACAGTTATTCGCAACACAACCTCAATGAAGGAAGACCACGATATAAATTTTGGAAATTTCCAGGGGAATTTTGTAAAATCCCGAAAATTTCAATTGCAACTACCAGACCGAATAGTTTACGCGTGCGAAGCCGCGGGTAAAAGCTAGTTTATAATATAACTAACTTGTTTAAGTAACTTCGTCGAACTTTAAAACACGCAGTGTGTGCCAAATCAATAAATAAATTACTTACTTAAAAAAGAAAAAGTCAGTGCGGTCAGTGACTTGCCACAAATGCCGCCTCGCCGCAAAATGGGGCGTGCAATACGATCCTTAAAGCCGATTTTGGAATCCGCCCCTTTTTGCATTTTCATGTAATTACTTTGTTCCGGCTAAAACTCTAAATAACGCGTTTTGTCAGTAATAGACCAAGCTAGAACGATTGTCCGTCATCGTTAATCCCCTGTGAAATTCATACACATATACATACATACAGGTTGAATCGATAACCTCCTTTTTTGAAGTCGGTTTGAAAATCCTGCCTACTTACCCCAACTCTATTTAGTTGTCCAAAATGCAACTTATTTTGATAGATGATCCATAAATGATGACCACAGATATTCAATGATGTGAAAACCTAGAACCTATTGCAAACTAATTAATCTGTTCAGTAAATCGATTAATTTGTTAATTGAATAGATCAAAGTATCTTTGTCTATATTTTAGTATTTACAATACTTGATTTGATTCCGAAGACTGTTTATTCAATTATAAAGCAGTGACTATTTTTTATTTTTAAGGTAAGTAAATAAAAATCGCTTATTCATTCGAGCATGAATCGAATTTAAAATATCAAATTTTCCACCATCTCTACGCTAGTCTATGCTACTACAGATTATACCCATGTTTCATTCAAGAAATAACGTCAGATTTTGACGAAGATATTTCAAATGAATAAATATTTCAATGAAGATTGCTTTAATCGCGCTGTCATCGTTCATCCACCATTAAAGTACTATTCAATGGAAAAATCAATTGTGTAAACAAATGTGGTGACTGACAATGACACTTGACTGACGACTGGCTGACTGACTGACTGACGTTGGCTCTAGTGATGTGAAAGCTCTTTAAGATACTTCAATCAGCAGTAAATAATTATTTTGAATTTACTCATATTTCATTCTTTAATGTTTTCCCTAAATTTAATTTTTAAAAATGGCGAATCACGTATTCTCTTAGTCCTGTTCAAGAGTCATTCACAATGTTTCCATTTTCAGCGTTTTCAGCATTTTCACGAAGTTTTAGAATTATATCTTCAAATACCTAACGTTTTTTCCATGTAATCTTACACTCCCCTTTATACCCCTTTAAGGGTAGAATTTTTTAAAATGGTGAAACATGTATATCCACATATTTTTTGACGTATATTTTCCCCAAGGTTTATGATGGAGTATTTTAGAATTGAAAGGGTCAGTTAAAATATGGATTAATTTAGAATTTTTTGCTCCTTAAGTAGCGTAGTACAAAAGGCAACCTGAGATATGTGTGCATAGGAGAAATTTGTATCTTGACTCCTGTCCAACGGTGGTGTAGGGGTTATACTACGCAGTACGGATTGCTGAGGACCTAGGTTCGATTCCCAGCGCTGGTCTCTTTTTCTGGTTTTCTGTGCATCCATGTCTCAGTTTGTATTTTCGATATAATTTAGAAGAGGCATTTTTAAATTTACATAAGACAGGGAAATGAGAGTAGACACAGGGAAGTGATTCAAAATGATTTTTTGGTCCAACAATGGACTCCACAGTAAATATGATACTAATAAATAGAAATCTACATAATTTCTACTATAATACTATTTTATCGTCCAACTAGTGTTTACCCGCGGCTTCGCACACGTAAATCATTAGGTCCAGCAGCTGAAATACCGGGATTTTTAAAAATTTACGTGGGAATTCCCGAAAATTAAATCGTTGTTTTCATGGTCAAATTTCATGACTCTAAGCCCAGCGGTTATTAGTTCGAAATTTTATCCCTATCTCGTGGGAATATCGAAATAAAAAGTAGGCTATGTTTTATTCCAGATGTCAAACTATCTACCTACATACCAATTTTCATGACTCTAAGCTGAGCGGTTGTTATTTCAAGATTTTATCCCTATCCCATGGGAATATCGGGATAAAAAGTATCCTATGTTGTAATCCAGGTTATCTAACTTTTCGCCAAATTACATCCAAATCCGTCCAGCCGTTTCAGCGTAAAGAAGTAACAAACATATTCACTCACTCACTCACAAACTTTCACGTTTATAATATTAGTAGGATTAGTAGGATATAGTAGGAAGTAGGATAGTAGGATAGGATTAGAAACCTTTATAAACCTTCATTAAATAGTATAACTTAACACAAATAATTATATCTACGAATAAATTAGTTTGCAGAGCCAGCCATAATTATCGGTAGGTAAGGTTGGTTCAGTCAAATAATTAATTTTGTTGGTACAGCACTAAATTTCCAGAGACTAGACCGACCATAGACCAACTTCGGTGAGGAAAAAAATTTTCATGTCAATTTGACAAATGTAACGGATGTTCGTCTTCCAATTAATTCTATAAAATAAACATATTTACACGATTATTTAATGATAAAATGATTGTTAAAAACAGTGGTGAGCTCATTGAGATGTGAATATGATCGGAATTGGCGTTCAAATGTAAGTAACTACGGAGTAATCGTGAAAAATTGCTTTGTTTACACAATTGTTTTTTTCCATTGAATAGTACTTTACCTCTCATATTTCGTTTTCTAGATTTTTTTTACCGTACAACGCCAAAAACTACTAGACACTGGCAAAATTTATTGTCCTCCAATAGACAGAGCCATATTTTTTAAAGAAACAACAACAACAAATATTTCAATAAGTATATCAAGTGAATTTTGGTGAAAAAATTGATTAGATGTCTAGTTAAAAGACAAGAATTATAGATAAATGTGTTATTGATTCGATCTAGTTGGTGTTTATACAAGAATTTTGATAAAGTCGGTTTGTTTACACTTATAATAAATTGGATTGGTATAACGTATCAGGAGGCCAAAGCCCGTCAATATCCCGAAGATAACGTTCAATATACATAAACAACATTCATGTAAAGTTACGTCGTAAATTAATTTGGTTGTGAAAGAACAAAAATACAGAAAGATTTACGACGCTACGCCGCAGGCGGAGCGGTGCAGCGCGGCGCGGAGGCGGTGCAGCTGGGCTACTACGAAACTCGAAAATCGAAGTTCGTATCGTACCGTCCCGCTGACGCTTATATTATTTAATACGAGAGTGAGAGGGACGGTACGACACGAACTTCGATTTTCGAGTTTCGTAGTAGCCCTGCCGGTTGTGATTTCGAGCTAACGTGAAAGAGGGCACACAGCACAGAATACCGCGCCACGCTTATTTCCCGCGCGATATTCTATCTGTGTGCCCTCTTTCATGTTAGCTCGAAAATAACAACCGGTACCGCTCTCGTGTGTTTCAAGTTTTAGACTTTACCCGGTTCGCAAGCCATTAGATTCAGCAGTTGAATTGAAATTTTGGGATTTTACAAACTTTTCGTGGGAATTCACAAAAATTACAGTGATCTTCATTGACATTGTAGCCAGCAAATATAGCCCAAAGATGAAGATGAAACTTTGCTCGTATCCGTTCATTTCGCAACTAACGTTTGGCAACCTGATTAAATTCGCAACTTTTCATTTTGCAAACTCTAAAACTGTAAATTTTAATATTACAGGATTTATTTCAGAGCCATCGTGTAGAACCCTTCAGGTTAGGTTTGGTTAGTTTTATAAAAATCCTGAAATATTTACAGTTTCAGAAATATTAAACAGTTGCCAAAATGGGCTCCACAGAAAACAAGTGTTGCTGCACATAATGTGTGGCCACACATGATGAGTGGAGACCCTTTTTGGTATCCTGCCGTGTCACCAAGTACCTAACATAGTTTTAGTGCTAGTTTTAGTCTTAGTTTTAGGTGGTACTTATGGAGCCAAAATAAACCTTTCTTTCTTTCTTTCAAATGAAATCCGTGTGGTGTCGGGTTAGAATTACACCTCTTCATTTCTTCCTTGGATGTCGTAAGAGGCGACTGAGGATATAGGTTAAGGTATACCGTAGGCGACAGGCTAGCAACTTGTCACTATTGTACCGTTTTTGTCAAACTTAAAACCTAAAATTGCTAAAAATGGCTCCGAAGCGGTAACGTTTCGTGTGCTATGCCTACCATTTGGGAATACAAGCGTGATGTTTGTGCGTGTTTTGTGAGAAATTAAAAGTTGCGAAATGAATCAGGTTGCCAAACGTTAGTTGCGAAACATTAGTGAACCAACTTTTCATGTAAATGGAGTTGTAGTGTACAGCGAAATGGCATCTCGTCAGTTTTCCGCATTTATTCGACTACACGTGTGACCGCAATGGCACTTGATTTAATTAAAATCTAATCTGACCACGCTACTGTTTTTCTTTCCGTTCCAAATTAATTATCAACTAATGTTTTGTGGTTTTAACATACAGATTATATGTATACTGCGTCACACTAGCGTGATAGATATAAACACTCATTGTAACCATAACAATAACACGACTTCGCGGTTTTATTAAAATGTTACTTTGTTCTATTTTACTATACATTGTTTTGAAAATAAAAATACATTAAGTACTTAAACGGTACTAAATGAATAAAATTCCAGCTTTTCATGTGAAAATAGACTTTGATGATTATGTTTTATGTACATAGGTATGATGAACGCATATATACAACGTGGTTGAGTTAAAGTGAAATCAGCAGAGGCTGGAATTTTTGTGGCACTTTAGTAGAGATAAACAATAGTCGGCCTTATCGCTAAGGATTGATCTCTTCCCGTTAACTTTTGAGCAACATTTTGTGAAATAGGCTTGCAACTAAAACAATGAATAGTTAACAATTTCTAATTTACTAATTTCCATTCAGTGTTACCAATTTGAAAGAAAAAAGAAAATGTTTATTCGGCAATATAAATTAACTTGTAGGTAACATACATTAGGTACATACGTACATAACTTAATGTTTAAGTAAACTTATAGCTAGCCAAAAGGGCTGGCAGCTCAGCAATGCTTGCTTTCCTATAATATAAAAAAAACGATTATTATTTTACGACAATTTAATTTAACCTTTAGCAGGCCCCTTAGAACTAGCGTGTCTTCATACGTACTTTATATACTGTTACAACCGTATTTAACGCCTTGTAAAAAATGTATTTACGAAAGTCGGAGATGTTCCTTTAAACCAGAAATAAAAATGTGGGTTACGGTTATCCCATCGCCTGTCTAAGTAATTAACTGTCATACTCGATTTTGTCTTATTATATTCTTGATCAGGCGAAGGGATATATTCCTCCCACATCTTATTCTTCAGGGAAAGTCTTTAAAAGGAAATTAAATAGTATAAGTGTCAGAGGGACCGCACGACACGAACTTCGAGTTTCGAGTTTCGTAGTAGCCTTGCCGGTTTATTCGACGAGTGACAGCCGGCCGGCCGGCGGCGTAAACACAGCCATGTAGAGCTACTTGTTGTTTATTACAATAGCTCGTCAAGTCAATGGTGTTATTCCACGCCTTTGTACTAAAGGGCAATGACCTAAAGTGTTCTTACGGGAGTTATGGATTTACGAATAGTATAGAATTAGTAGAGTTTGACGGACGAAGCGTAGAGACATATGGGTAAGGCCGCGAATTTTAACCAATGTGACATAGAAATAACATAAAAAAAATACGTGGCGTTACCATAAAACGTAACGCAAATTTTTATAAAGCCTAGATCAAACTGGTAAAAATTCCCATCAGATAACGTATGTATGAAAAAAAATACATGTCATATAATAAAGTGAAGTTTTTAGTTTTACTAGAACTTTCTGACGATACTGATCTTAAATCTGTCCTATATGAGATCTATAGAGCTAAACATGAGAATGTGGAAGTAGAAGTACCCTCTAGTTGACGAACATCTTTCCAAAAGTGTATCTTTACATGCCTCTCTAACACTGACAATAAGGTGCACATTTATAAGCATAACGAATTTGGATGTGGTTTTTTTTTATTCGACTGGATGGCAAACGATCAAATGAGTAAGAGATCACCACCGCCCATAAAAATCTGCAACGCCAGGGGTATTGCAGACGCGTTGCCAACCTAGAGGCCTATGATGGGATACCTCACGTGCCAGTAATTTCACCGGCTGTCTTACTCACCACGCCGAAACACAACAGTGCAAGCACTGCTGCTTCACGGCAGGATTAGCGAGGAAGATGGTGGTAGCAATCCGGGCGGACCTTGCACAAGGTCCTACCAACT
Source organism: Choristoneura fumiferana (assembly GCF_025370935.1). NCBI lineage: Eukaryota > Metazoa > Arthropoda > Insecta > Lepidoptera > Tortricidae > Choristoneura > Choristoneura fumiferana. Next base: position 6,886,898 of record NC_133475.1, on the reverse strand, counting down.
AATTGTGAGCATGCTTGTGACTTCGACTGTACAAGCTATTAAATACCTCAAAGAAATGGCCAAAACCCTAAATCACAGGTTTTACCAATTTAGGAAGTAGTATCTTAGTTAAGTGGACAATGTAAAAAGATGTTTTTGGAAATAAATTATTATGATTATTAAGTTTAGGTAACAAATGAACTAAGTAGGTAAGTGAATCTCTCCGTTTGTCTCTCACTTTAAATACGCTATGCATGTAGCAGGACGTGAACACAGAACTCGCCACAATTCTCTTGTGCCGATCCCTGCACCTACAGATTAAAATTTATTTAACTTCAAAATATCCATCTAACTAACTTACTGTGCGTGCAGTCATTGGAAACCTAATAATAAACTGGTGTAAGTTAGAATTTTTCTGTGTGAACTTCCCTTTACCACATTTTTTCGTTACGTTATGTACAAAATACGTAGCATTTTGTAAAAATGTAACGTAATCGTAACGAAAGTGTAACGTATTTTATACAAAAAGTCGTTTATCATGGTGAATAACGACATTTTGAACATAATAACACATGCCACTTACATGGAAAAGATTACCCTATCGTATGAAAAAACAACCAGTTAAAAATAATCACTACTTACCCTTAAAATCGAACAAGCACTTTCGACGTTTTTTCGAAAAAAAACCTCCGCGTCACTTTTGATGGCTGTTTGTCAACAAACTGATGAGATTTATTTATCTCATCGATGTTGCCCTATTAGAGTATTAGTTGCCAGTGTACAAAAACAAATTTCTACCGAAATTGGCGTTAAAGGTAGCTTAATTAAGCGTCACCTAAGTATTCGTAACGAAAACGTGGTTTTTTGGCACGTGAAAAGAAATAAATATAAAACATGATAATTATTTGATTATCATGATTCCGCAATCGGTAGGACTATCGTTATATCATAAAATTTTGTTTAAACAAAATCATGATCATGAGAAGTTAAATAGCATGAAAATAATAAGGTATTAAGTACTCGTGGTCAAAAAAAATAGTCAATTTTCGTTACGTTTTGGACGGTAATATATTTTTATTTTATTTTTAAAAGGGTTTAAATCAATTATCTCATTTGCGACCTTGAGAGTTTATATCGTGTCATATAATAAAAAAAAATTAAACCTCTAGGTGTTATCAGTTTTTTTTTATCAGCCTTCCAAATTTGAAACGTCCAAATTGGTCAAAATTCGCGGCCTTACCCATATATGGGTAAGGCTACGTATTTTTTTTTTATTATATGACACGATATAAACTCTCAAGGTCGCAAATGAGATAATTGATTTAAACCCTTTTAAAAAAATAATAAAAATATATTACCGTCAAAAACGTAACGAAAATTGACTATTTTTTTTGACCACGAGTACTTAATACCTTATTATTTTCATGCTATTTAACTTCTCATGATCATGATTTTGTTTAAACGAAATTTTATGATATAACGATAGTCCTACCGATTGCGGAATCATGATAATCAAATAATTTTCATGTTTTATATTTATTTCTTTTCACGTGCCAAAAAACCACGTTTTCGTTACGAATACTTAGGTGACGCTTTTTTAAGCTACCTTTAACGCCAATTTCGGTAGAAATAAGTTTTTGTACACTGGCAACTAATACTCTAATAGGGCAACATCGATGAGATAAATAAATCTCATCAGTTTGTTGACAAACAGCCATCAAAAGTGACGCGGAGGTTTTTTTTCGAAAAAACGTCGAAAGTGCTTGTTCGATTTTAAGGGTAAGTAGTGATTATTTTTAACTGGTTGTTTTTTCATACGATAGGGTAATCTTTTCTATGTAAGTGGCATGTGTTATTATGTTCAAAATGTCGTTATTCACCATGATAAACGATTTTTTGTATAAAATACGTTACACTTTCGTTACGATTACGTTACATTTTTACAAAATGCTACGTATTTTGTACATAACGTAACGAAAAAATGTGGTAAAGGGAAGTTCACACAGAAAAATTCTAACTTACACCAGTTTATTATTAGGTTTCCAATGACTGCACGCACAGTAAGTTAGTTAGATGGATATTTTGAATTTTGAAGTTAAATAAATTTTAATCTGTAGGTGCAGGGATCGGCACAAGAGAATTGTGGCGAGTTCTGTGTTCACGTCCTGCTACATGCATAGCGTATTTAAAGTGAGAGACAAACGGAGAGATTCACTTACCTACTTAGTTCATTTGTTACCTAAACTTAATAATCATAATAATTTATTTCCAAAAACATCTTTTTACATTGTCCACTTAACTAAGATTACTACTTCCTAAATTGGTAAAACCTGTGATTTAGGGTTTTGGCCATTTCTTTGAGGTATTTAATAGCTTGTACAGTCGAAGTCACAAGCATGCTCACAACTAGGTGGTAGGACCTTGTGCAAGGTCCGCCCGGATTGCTACCACCATCTTCCTCGCTAATCCTGCCGTGAAGCAGCAATGCTTGCACTGTTGTGTTTCGGCGTGGTGAGTAAGACAGCCGGTGAAATTACTGGCACGAGGTATCCCATCATAGGCCTCTAGGTTGGCAACGCGTCTGCAATACCCCTGGTGTTGCAGATTTTTATGGGCGGTGGTGATCTCTTACTCATTTGATCGTTTGCCATCCAGTCGAATAAAAAAAAACCACATCCAAATTCGTTATGCTTATAAATGTGCACCTTATTGTCAGTGTTAGAGAGGCATGTAAAGATACACTTTTGGAAAGATGTTCGTCAACTAGAGGGTACTTCTACTTCCACATTCTCATGTTTAGCTCTATAGATCTCATATAGGACAGATTTAAGATCAGTATCGTCAGAAAGTTCTAGTAAAAATAAAAACTTCACTTTATTATATGAGATGTATTTTTTTTTCATACATACGTTATCTAATGGGAATTTTTACCAGTTTGATCTAGGCTTTATAAAAATCAGCGTAACGTTTTATGGTAACGTCACGTATTTTTTTTATGTTATTTCTATGTCACATTGGTCAAAATTCGCGGCCTTACCCATATAGTGATATTTTCCAATAATGCGAGGAAATATAGAAAAAATAATAAAATATTCAATTAAATTGCCCTTATTCTTTTCTTCGATACTTGTTTTTTTTTTAAAGTAAATACACACACGACTCATGTACCTAGCCATTTCAGTAGAATTAATAATTTAATTAAAAATATTTTTTTTTATATCACATTATAATATTATACATAATACATGTACTTACTTAAAATTAAAAATACAAATTAAATGTAATGAAGCATTTTATGACTAAATTACAGTTTAAAGTAATAAATTAGTCGATCAAAGAACGGATAGCCGTTAGGGGAGAAAAGTTCTTCAGTGGCGACCACGAACTCCGCAAGAGTTGCGGGCAACCAGCAGGGCTACTACGAAACTCGAAACTTGAAGTTCGTGTCGTGCGGTCCCTCTGACACTTATATTATTTAATACGAGAGCGAGAGGGACGGTACGATACGAAGTGAATCCAAGTGGAGTGTTGTCGTTCGTTGTGGCGTTCTAAGGAGGCCTTTGTTAATCAGTGGACGTTTTCCGGCTGATGATAAGTCGATCAAAGCTTAATATATCGGATATTTGTGTTGGTAAGTTAGTACGGGACCTACTCGTACTCTAACTATCTACGTACTCTACGTACGTGGCCCTCAAGGCCTCAACGCTCTTGGCCAGTTTTCCCCGCCATTTTCGAATTGAGATTAACTGTAAATTGGGATTGCGAATGCTGATGCCTAAAATGTTGGGTTTTAAAGTGACTTTTTTATGGCCGAGTTGATCTACTCGTAACACAAGTAATTAAAGAATTAAGAGTCCGCAGCAAGCTTGATTCTCCATACAAATCGTAGTTACGTCCTTATTTTAAAATAACAAGTAGCATCATCATGATTTTTTGTAAATACAATGAGATAAGGCATATCTAGGCCTGAAATTAGTTTATGACTCTTGAAATGGTATTACAAAGAAAATAGAACGAGTACAAGTTTTGCATTTTAAGAGCCAAAAACCCTGTGCAGTTCGGTTAAATACTACGGCCAAAATATAGTTCAGATTGAAGTCAAAACCTATTTCCGGCATCGACTAAACTATGTAGTTTCATAAGAAAAAGCATTTTTCCGAAATGATTTTGTGGTTTTCAAATGAGAACGAAACTACGAAAATCAGTAAAAAAACTATACATTTTTTATGCGAATCTGCAGCGAATCACTCTAGCGCGGGGGAACGGTACGGGGGAGGGCGGTACGCGCCGCCCTTTGTCCTTGGTTTACGCTGGCCCTGCGTGTGCGTGCGTCGCTCGTTAGTAGTGACTCGTCAGCTGTGCGCGAGAGTTACGTAATATTATTTTGGTGAATTCTCTTCGTATCATAAACGCGATCTAACTACTTACGACTTGGACTGATAACGGATTTGATATTTCTTGGTGATACTGGTGGTGTGTGTGCACATACTGTTCGACGACCTTGGCTTTCTTATATGGACTTTGCATTTTTATGTTACAAAAATGGATAAACAGGGTAAGTACCTACCTAGATGCATTTTAGTCAATATTACCAAGTACTTATAAAAAATGGGTCCATATATCGGCTCGCATACTGACAAACGATGATTTGGACAAAAAATAATTATGGTTTTACTAGAAAAGAGAAAAGAGTACCTATGCGAACTATGGCGCTCCCATAAAAAATAATTATTAATGTTCTTGTTTCCAGAAGTGAAAAGATCATCGAAGACAAGATTATGGTTATCGGCTCGTAGGAAAAAAAAGGACCGGCTCGTCATAAAAAAGAAAACATTAATCCTAATAGGTAAGTTATAACTAGGACAGTAGCGTAAGATTTTTCTTCCTTGTCCTCTATTACAAGCTTTTATTTAGTTTCACCTGTCCCGATATTTGTCTGTAATCAAATCTTGCATTCGACCAACTTCTAGCAGTCGGATTGACTTGAAATTTTGCATAATTATGTAAATTGCGTGACAATACAATAATCTGGTAGCTGACATCCTGGTAGTCCGGCCAGAATCGTCTCCGAAGGACGGAACTCTTCAACTGTTACAATGTTATCGACTTGTTTTTGGTATAGGTACAAAATAAATGTAGTTTGGGTAACAATGCTAGTAAAGTCGACAAAAAGTACAGTCAGCAAAAAAGCTTGTATTAAAAATGAATTTTCGTACTCGTACCTTTATTTATTATTTTTGTACGACGTAGGTACACCACACAAACTTGTTATTTCACTTATACAGGTCATAGCACTGTAATAGCACATTGTGTATTAGGGCGGTAAGTAAGGTATTACGAACGAAGTATTACCTCTGGTAGTCTCTGTTATTACTTTGACTAATGGCGACTGACGTCATTTCACCATGTATGTATTTTTCACATGTGCAGTACGCTTGGCACCGGAGAGCATGCCAGTGAGCAGTCTGATAGTGATAACAATACCGATCCTCCGCCTCAATTTCAAAATTTTAGCAGGTTGGTGTTTTTATTATTATTTTTACAAGCTTTTACCTTGCAATAGTTGCAATGTATGTACCTATGAATGTATGTGCAGGTAAAATCTTGCGAGTTGAATTTGACCCACTTCTTCCACATTTGGTACGGAAAAGTAGTTTGGATGAAAATGCAAGTACAGTCAGCAAAAAGCTTGTATTAAAAATGTAGTCGCGCGCACAATATGGCACCGAAAATCGAAACGTATTTTTTGCATAGCGTCACCGGCGTTAGAAGTTTTCTGTAGTAGTGTACGCCTCATAATGCAGTATCAAATATTTTTATTTCACCGTATACTCTGATTTAACCTTGCATGGTATAAATATAACGTAACTTTTTTTTTCCTTTCAGAAATTTGAGTCCGAGTACTCCGTCCTCGACACCATCATTACAAATTGAACTTGATCATGATAGCAATGAGGAAGTCGTACGTAAAATGACAGGTCGACGAATTTTCAATGTTCAATATTTATTTGAACAAATGAAGGCTGTGGATCATAGTCCATTTAATTGCAGCTTTAAAGATATGGATTTTGTGAAGGAGTCGAGAATCGGATTCCAGTCAACTTTTCTTTTCAAATGCAAAATGTGTGGCAAAAAAGAAGCATTTAATAATGAAAAACTAGAGTCTAAAATTAATAAAAATGTTGTTCAAGCAGTCGTATGTTCGGGTAGTGGCTTTTCCCAATTAGATGAGCTTTGCGCTCATTTAGATATGCCATGTATAGCGGAGAAAACATTTGGGAAAGAGAATTTGTTGCTTGGGGATGTTTTAAAAGATATCTCTTTGAAGAGCATGTTTGAGGCAGGACTCGAAGAAAAACAAATGGCAATTGAAAAAGGAAACGTAGACGCTGATGGCGTTCCCTACATCACAGTAGTAGCGGACGCATCGTGGGGAAAAAGATCATATCGTACCAGCAATTATAATTCATTATCCGGGGTAGCGTGCATTATTGGGTATGAAACTAAAAAGGTTCTCTTTTTAGGAATACGGAATTCTTATTGCTCTGTATGCGCTGTTGCAAGTAATAAAAAGATTGAGGTCAAGAAACATAAATGTTTTAAAAACTGGTCTGGTAGCTCCACAGCAATGGAAGCCGACGGTGTAGTAGAAGGTTTTAAATGCAGCATAAATATGCATGGCTTGAAATACACCAAACTTATTGGTGATGGCGATAGCAGTGTCATGAGTGCTTTAAACGAAGCATTGCCATATGGCCACTCCACTGCTATACACAAAATAGAATGCAGTAATCATTTATTACGAAATTATTGCACTAAATTGAGAAATTTGACAAAAAAAACTGAAAATAAACAAGGACCTGTCCCTATTATCATGAGGAAATGCCTAAATGATAACATATTGCGACTACGAAAGGCAATTAAAGGAGCAATAGACTTTTCTTCGAAAATGGAAGGGAAAACTTTTACTGAGAAAGTAAATGAATTAAAAAAAGACCTACGAAACGGGCCTTGCCACGTTTTTGGTGAGCATGCCAACTGCAAAACATATTTTTGTAATGGCCCGAAACCAGGCGAAGAAAACTTCATAGGCCAAATGAAAGATTGTGGCTTGTGGTATGACATATACACCGCTATAAGTCCTATTTTAAACAATGCCGAAAGTCTCCTTATGGGGCAAACAAACAATATTGTTGAGCAGTTTAATGCACTAATCGCAAAATTTATAGGAGGCAAACGAATAAATTACTCCCTTCGTGGATCTTATGAGTCCCGTTGCTACGCAGCTGCTACAAAAAGAAACACCGGGAGTCTTGTAGCAACCATGAGTAAAGTATTAACAAAAAATGAAGAACTGGGGACTTACACGCAGAAGTATGAGAAGAGGCAGGCAGAAAAGGCGAAAAGAAAATCAAGCCAAGACAAAAAATCAAAACGAAGAAAACGTATCGCAGGACCCGATGAACATTACGGTGATATCGAAAAAGAACCAGATATGGAAGTTGAGCACTACGAAAAAAGAAAACAAGCACTCTTAGCAGACTTTTCAAAAAGTAAAATAGAACTTGAAAATATCCAAAAAGATACCGTTGGGCAGGCAACGAACCCTGAATGGATCAAACAACGAAAAATACGCCTTACTGCGTCAGTGTTTGGTCAAATATGTAAGAGAAGAGCTGCCACGTCGTGTAAAAATATTATAAAAACACTCTTATATAGCAATTTTAAAGGTAGCGATGCTACTAGATACGGCAATGAGAATGAGCCCATCGCTTTAAAAGAGACTGAAGCTGCACTAGGAGTGCAAGTATCACCTTGTGGGTTATACATCCTCGAGGAACACCAGTATTTAGGCGCGAGTCCCGACGGAGTCATAGACGAAGAAACAATTGTGGAGATCAAATGCCCAGCTTCGGCGGCAAATATGACGCCAACAGAAGCTATTTTAAAGAAAAAAATTACTTTCTGTGTGTTGGACGAAAGTGATCCTCAGAAAATAAAACTGAAGCAAAATCACAACTACTTTTATCAAGTACAAGGTCAGTTAAATATTACAAAAAAAAGATACTGTATCTTCGTGGTGTGGACTCCAAAAGGCATATTATTCGAAAAAATCGAAAAGGATACAGGATTCTGGGAGAGCATATTAAATAAATTGAGAAAATTTTACATGGAATGCATACTACCTGAAATTATAGATCCGCGTCTACCTAGAAAGTTACCGATACGAGAGAGTTCTTAAAAATAAGCGAATTTTCATACTTGTATGTATTAAAAAATAAAACACAATATTGTATGACTTTTTTTATTTTATTCAATACACCCAATCTTCAATGTGTCCAATCAAGTTGATGTTGTAGTCTATAGATATTATACTTTTCACTTCTCATGCTCGTAAAGTTCGTTTTTATGCTGAGATTAAGCGACATAAAATGACTTTTTATGCTCTAGTGCATAAAATAAAATCTTTGTCTAAGACCAAGCTAATCAGGTGTCAACCAGCCACAAACAGAAAGTTTTTAACTTTTTTATTTATTTATATAAAACTAAAAATTAACCAAATCAATCAAAATAAATCAATAAAATAAAAAATAGAATTATGTATATAGTAATTCATGAAAAATAAAAGAAACATAGTAAGTGAACCATTGTTTCCACTGTTGCTATTTCCTCGAATTAATCGAAGTAAAAAGCAGTGTAAAACTCGAGCATTAAACCCATTTTTCCCTCGACGTGTCTATCCACCCTCGCCGTACCGGAACGAACGTCTTAAAATCGTAAACGTCGTAAAATGGCTCGTTTTATGCTCTTGTTGTACAATCGACTATTTCACTTCTCATGCTCGTAAAGTGCGTGTTCATGCTGCATCTAGGCAACATACAATAACTTTTTATGCTCTAGTGCATAAAGTAGAATCTTCGTCTAAGGTCAAGGCAATCAAGGTGTGAAACCACAAACAAAAGAGTTTCTACATATTTTTTTATTTTTTTACACCTAAAAATCAATCAAATCGATGAAAATAAATCAATAAAACTAATATAGTAAAGCATGAAAAATAAAAGGTACAAAATAAGTGAACATTTATTTTTACTATTGCTATTTCATTTCTTCGCAAGCGAAGTGAAAAGCAGAGTGTAAAACTCTAGCATTGAGCCCATTTTCCCCTCGACGTTTCTATCCACCCTCGCCGTGGCTCGGGTGGCTATATGAACGTCTCGGGTAAAATTGCTCGTTTTATGCTTTTGTTGTACAATATACTATTTCATCACACTTGCTCGTAAACAGTGTCGTAAGCTGCAGGCTAACTTGGTTGCAGTCCTTAATAAAACCTAAGGGCCTTTTTTTGGCGTTATGAGTTGTTGCGCGTACTAATACTGCTGCGCGCGCAGGTTCTGCACGACTAGCAGGAGGACCTCGTGCACGCATGTCAGGCACATGCTGCGGGAGGCGGAGGGCGGCTGGTAGCTGGCGCTGCCAAGAACTGCACCAGCGGTATCGGCAATTTTTGTAACAATAATATTTTTCTTTTACACATATACAATTTTACTCGCAAATGTGATGAAAACATTGTAAGTCGCACGGGCGGTACTATAATTATGAACATCGACCTAGTCCTCAGTCTTTGACTTTGAGCTTCTAATACTCTCGTTCGTAATTTCTTATTAACCGCCCTTAAGACATAATGTACTATTACGCCACACCTGGCCATAATGTGAGTTTTACCGCCCGCTATGCGTATGGTAAAACCCACTTTCTGGCAAGGTGAAGACGTAAAATTGTGTACTCACCATGGGCAGTAAAAAAGTTTTACAGCGTAATGTGTAGTGTAATGTACATTTACGTTTTTGGAACGCCAAATAATATCCTAGCCGGTAGCTGCCCTCCCGCGCTGTATATATTATAATCTTGGTCTGGAGATGTTCTACTGTTATATTCTACTTAGATACTGCAATAATTTCACCATTGTATGAAGATATTTTACTGCAATATTGTTACTGTGACATGTCTCTAGCTCCGCCTTCCCGCTAGCGCGCTCTTGCTTTCTTTCTAGCGCCCTGTCTTACTCTAGGTGAAACAACAACATTTTAAAGCGTTAGCGCGTGATCTCAACGCGGAGTTGAGCGCTACTTGCTGCGGACTCTTAAGTTACGGCCAGTACTTACAGACGGACTGCATTCAAACTGCAATGTAACCGCAGCTGCTGACTGCCCTTTACATGCCCATACATTTTTCGTTGCAGTTAGATTGCAGTCGGCAGGTACAACTGCAATCTGACTACAATGAGGGCTATCGTTTTTTGTCTCACTAGATGGCGCACTGTAGCGTGAGGTTTTTAAGTATGGCTTTCAAAGTCTGTTATTACGGGCGTGAAAACAAAGTTTAGATTAAAATCATATTTAATACATCTTAAAACCGTACCATAAAAATATCGACCATGCCACAGTGTTGCATAGTCCCCGTTTTGTTCGGAAAAAAGGGAGGACAAAGGTTTCCGAAAGACAAAACTGTCTTAAAACACAGACATTCATTGCCCCGGAACGCATATTTGCTATAATTCATTTCAGATATTGCAAAATATTCACAAATTTATTCTAATTATAAATAAACCCGCGTAGCTCACCCAAAAACTATGAGATTTGACATTTCGGAGACCTCACGCTACACTAGCGCCTCTAGTGGCGAATTCATACGCGATAGCCCTCATTGAAATGTATGGGCAGTCCGCAGTCGGCAGTTACGTTGCAGCTGGAATGCAGTCCGTCTGCACCCGGCCCTTAATCTAACAGATTCTTAGAACAAGTTTTAATTTATGCAAATCACTGATATCTCATGATAATGGGTGTAATTACACTTGGCATAATCATATTTTATTCAAGGTTTTGTTACGTTTTGACCTTTTGACTTAAATAGCGATACGGTAGTTGTTGCTAAGAAGGAAAGATTTCCAAACTATCTAATTAAAGTACCAAGTATAATGTAAGCATTTCAAAATTTTACTGTCTTCACCTCGAATAGATTCAATTCAGTTGATTTTATTCCATGGCAAAGTACATATATGTCTATGTCTTTTACAATAGACGAGCATTCATAGCGGGGAAATGTCTTTGCAAAAATAAACTAACTAGTACCTACCTACTAAAACAGAGAAGATATTATGTTTTTAGGGTGAAAGAAGGATGATTTATTTATGCACAAAACGAATGTTACAATTTTTTCCGAAATCTGTTTATCTTATTTAAGTATAGTTATCTGTAAAAGGTGGGTAGGTAATTGATCGGCGATGGATCGTAGATGGGGTTAAGCTGTTCCAGTTTGCTCACCTACCTTAGTTTTTTTTTAACTTAGGCGTAATAACGTTTTTAGGGTTCCGGAAAAAAAAAATTAACTCGCACCTACGTGTAGCACATAGCTCGACAGCTCTTTTGAAAAGATAGTAAGGTTTCTCAAAAAATGTTTTGATTAAGTGAAGATTTCCGGAAATAAATTGAAATAATCGCACCCAAAGTAGCAAAAATTGTGCCCCCCTCCCCCTCTATCTTGTAAACCGTTTGTCCAAAAAATATGCAAAAAAATATGGAAAGGTAACGCTTAATTGGTTTTAAAAATGATCGGATATACCGTTTTCGAGTTATTGCCGAAAAACTGCGCTTCTCAACAAAAAGACGTAAGTGCCATGAAGATACGCTCTTTTTCTGGTAATAGATTTTAAGACTGTAGTAAGTGTTTTTATTGTGTTATAACGCACATAATATTACTTGATATTTTTCGTAATGGCTACGGAACCCTATCTTGGGCACGTCCGACACGCTCTTGGCCGGTTTTTTAGATATGAGTATGTATGACTTACATCGGCTATGAAACTTTTTAATTTTGTTTTTATTGTACAGGCTGTACCTATCATCATGAGCAAGAATCCCTGTAGGATATGAAAGTTCCCACGTAGGTGAATAATATTGAATATACAGTAAAATATTGAATTACTGGCACTTGAGGTATCCCATCTTAGGCCTCTAGGTTGGCAACGCATCTGCAATACCCCTGGTGTTGCAGATGTTTATGGGCGGTGGTGATCTCTTACCATCAGGAGACCCACTTGCTCGTTTGCCATCCAGTCGAATAAAAAAAATAATATTGTGAATAAAATTACCTTAAGTACCTACCTAGGTATATTTTCGCTCAAAAATCCACAATTTTAATATCGAAAACAGTAATTACTACGGTTATTAGCCTAATACCAGATCGTTCACCCTTTAATCTTTTTAACCCCCGACGAAAAAGAGGGGTGTTATAAGTTTTTAACCCCCGACGAAAAAGAGGGGTGTTATAAGTTTGACCGCTATGTGTGTCTGTGTGTCTGTGTGTCTGTGTGTCTGTGTGTCTGTCTGTGGCACCGTAGCTCTTAAACGGGTGGACCGATTTGAATGCGGTTTTTTTTATTTGAAAGCTGGTTTTCTAGCGATGGATCTTAGACATGACTTATCAAAATCGGTTCAGCCGTTTCAAGATCATCAGATCTTTTGTTCGCTGCGGTAGGAATCTTAGATGCATAATGGATATTTACTTTACTTTCAATCATATTTGGGACCTAAAGTTTGAAACACCCATGTATGCTATATAGCTACGCAAGATTATGGAATCTCGGCCTGATGCTGCAGCCAGGATATCCAGAACACTAGTAGGTACACTCTTAATAAAACTAAAGCAGATATATCGTGTTTGGGTTCGTTTTGATCAGTATTTGATTCTACAAACAATGCAATGGTGGCAACAGGATGAGCTGATGCTGCAGCCAGGATATCCAGCACAATAGTACAATCTATAAAAAATAATAGCACATATGTCGTGTTTGGATTCGTTTTGATCAGTAATTGATTCTACATACAATGCAGTGGTGGCAACACGACGAGCTGATGCTGCAGCCAGGATATTCAGCACACCAGTATACTCTTGAAAAAAATAATAGCAGATATGTCGTGTTTAATTCCTTTTGATCAGTATTTGATTCTTCATACAATGCAATGGTGGCAACACGATAAGCTGATGCTGCAGCCAGGATATCCAGCACACCAGTATACTCTTGAAAAAATAATAGCAGATATGTCGTGTTTGGATTCGTTTTGATCAGTAATTGATTCTACATACAATGCAGTGGTGGCAACACGACGAGCTGATGCTACAGCCAGGATATCCAGCACACCAGTATACTCTTGAAAAAATAATAGCAGATATGTCGTGTTTGGATTCGTTTTGATCAGTAATTGTTTCTACATACAATGTAGTGGTGGCAACACGACGAGCTGATGCTGCAGCCAGGATATTCAGCACACCAGTATACTCTTGAAAAAATAATAGCAGATATGTCGTGTTTGGATTCGTTTTGATCAGTATTTTATTCTACATACAATGCAATGGTGGCAACACGATGAGCTGATGCTGCAGCCAGGATATCCAGCACACTAGTACACTCTATAAAAAATAATAGCACATATGTCGTGTTTGGAATCGTTTTGATCAGTAATTGATTCTACATACAATGCAGTGGTGGCAACACGACGAGCTGATGTTACAGCCAGGATATCCAGCACACCAGTATACTCTTGAAAAAATAATAGCAGATATGTCGTATTTGATTCCTTTTGATCAGTATTTGATTCTACATACAATGCAATGGTGGCAACAAGATGAGCTGATGCTGCAGCCAGGATAACCAACACACTAGTACAGTTTAAAAAGATATACTTATATCAAAGTTTAAAAACATGAAATAAAACTTAAATTTAAAATTTAAAAACCCCCGACTTAAAAAACGCCAGCAAAAATAAAATAAAAACGCCCGAAAAAAACGCTGCTTGAAAAGACAATTAAAAAGTAAAAATAATTATGCGCTACCTAGCTGTTGCCCGCGACTTCATCTGCGAAGAATTCGTTTATCTCTATCCGCGGGGACTATGCTGATTTCCCGCAAAATTAGCCTAAGTTAATTTAGTATAAAGTATCTAGTAATATTTTTTTATCTAAGCGTTGTCGGTGTCGGGGGACCGCTAAGGTTAATACTTTAAATAATACACATATTTAGTTTCATGTTAACCTTAGCGGTCCCCCGACACCGACAACGCTTAGATAAAAAAATATTACTAGATACTTTATACTAAATTAACTTAGGCTAATTTTGCGGGAAATCAGCATAGTCCCCGCGGGATAGAGATAAACGAATTCTTCGCAGATGAAGTCGCGGGCAACAGCTAGGTAGCGCATAATTATTTTTTACTTTTTAATTGTCTTTTCAAGCAGCGTTTTTTTCGGGCGTTTTTATTTTATTTTTGCTGGCGTTTTTTAAGTCGGGGTTTTTTTATTTTAACAACTATATGTAACATTTTTTTTTAATTTCGACTCTAGGTATGTACTAGGTACGAAACCAGAAGTTGAAAGAAGTCTCACATAGCGTGTGAGAAGGTTATGTAACAAAGATGTTATAAATATCGTCGTCTCCTTGTCCCACTTACTAAGTAGGTAGATACAGTCCAGTCTCAAAGTCGGCGGTACAATTCTTTCTTCTTAGTGCATAAGTCATACCACAATGACATGACCTGTGGACCGTCTGATATGATACATTAAGGGGCTGTTTCACCATCCATTGATTAGTGTACTGACGGTTAAGTGTGATGCCGTCTCTATTTGTTTTGTTCGAATAGACGGAGACGGCATCACATTTAACCGTCAGTTCTAATCAATGGATGGTGAAACAGCCCCTAAATGTCACAGAGCGACTAACGGCTCTGCCATCAATACGCGCGATCGACAGCGTATTTTTAGAGGGGCCCTCCTTATGTAGGTACCTACCTATTTGTAACAGAAGCTGAAAATAGTACATTACTGTAGAGGCCGGCAACCCCAGTTTCCGGCCGAGGCTTGTATAGTGATTTTCTCAAACATTACATGAAATAAAATATAAAAAACAAGAAATGAAGCTGGCGAGACGCTAGTCTGGTCGCCCTGTTGTGTACGCGCATGTCGCGCTGGCTGCTGGCCGGCCGCGTGCGTGTCGCAGAGCGCGCGTTGAAACAAAAGACGGTCGCATTGCCGGTTAGCGGCCTGCAAGATTGTAATAGTATGAAATCTCTTTGCAGGCCGCTAGAGTGACCGCGCGCAGGCAGGCGAGTCACAGCGCCTGCAGCGCGATACTTCTCAGCCTAATCTTTGTAAACACAACGTCAATATTTCATGTCATGTTTGAGAAAATATGTTTCAGCAAAAATCAACGTAAGTATGACAAATATTTCTATAGACAACACTATAAGGTTCTTAAAAAAATTGATAAGTAAATATTTTCGGAAATAATCGTACCGAAAGTTGCAAAATTTGTGCTGTAATTTGTCATGATAACGGGGGGGGGGGGGCTTATCTTCTAACTATGAAAAAAAAATGGTTTTCATGTAGTTATTACAAAACTTAACTAAATGTTTCCAACTAAAATTATTTTCAACATGATCGGTATACTGTTTTTGAGTTATTGCTGAAAAACTGCGTTTCTCAATAAAAGGACGTACCTAATTGGTATGGAGATACCCCCTTTTGCTCGTAAACTTTTTCACATCGTAGTTTTTAGGGTTCGTTCCCAAAGGGTGCCAACGGAACCCTATTACTGAGACTCCGCTGTCTGTCTGTACAGTGGCCGCGACAACAACAAATACTAAAAATAAAATAAAGTTACATATTAGAGGGAGTCGTCATACAAGAAACGTGTTTCATTCAGCGGTTTTTGATTGCTGGGCTGCCAAGATGACGGCCGTCAGTTGCTAGGGGCGACGCCCGTGACCCTTATGTTGTTTAATGTTTAACTAAGTACTTATCAATTTGCGATTTTAATAGTGCTATTTTATAAAACCTTTGATAATTATAATAATTGTCTCTAAGACTGTGGTTTATTTTTTTGTGCAGCATTAAGACTAAATAATAATTTATAAATAAATAAATAAATAAATAATATCATCTAGTGCTTACATTTTGGTGATATGTTTTTATTAACTTGTAATGTAACGTAACTAATTATGTTTGTTCAGGTGGAATTAAATAATTTAAATAAAATATTAAATATTTCAACTTAAATTTGAATTCAACTTCAACCGATTGAGCCGATTCAACTTATATCTTCAACCAACTGAGCTGAAATTTTGCATGCATGTATAAATCCGATGACAATGCAATATTATTATGACGCAGAGCTGATCCGATGATGAAGTTAGATGTTGGCCATAGGAACTCTGTAATAAAACGACACGACCGCATCGATTTTGGTCTCATTTGATTCGTCTTGACGACTACCTACTTTGGTAACCAGGTGCAAAAATTACGGCCAACAAAAAAGCTTGACCTGGATTTTTTCACAAATATTATTACTGAACTATTTGTTTTTAAAACATTGTACTGAGGTGCGGAGCCCTTCATGCGCGAGTCGCTCGCAGTCGCACTTGACCGATTTTTTAGTAACGGATTCCTATACATTACAATACTCTTGAGTAACGGCTACGGAAGCCTAACTGAGCGAGCATGTTCGGATCGGATATCAGTTAGGCTTAAGTATTTTTTATGGTACGGAAAATGGGCCTAATAATCTAAATATCTGTTTGGGGAAACAGAGGGCATGCAGGATTCTCCCGTAAGACGCATTCCCATTAAAAAATACGAGTGCATAAGTGACTAGCCTAGTGATTAATATAAGGTATAAGGTATATAATAAGATATAAGGTCGCACCCGGGCCGTAAGACCTCATAAATTCGGCGGCACTTCTATCGGTCACTCCGATTGGACAGGGACAGGACAAGCAATTTGCAATTAGTTAATCAGCAACATTACATCCATCCTGTGAACGTTATGCGAGCTATTACGATGATTACCGAGTGTGGAATCGTACGAGTACCTACCTACAGTCAAATGTCAGAACACTCGACGTTTTTAAATTGATAAAGCACTATATAGCGTGCGGTCTCGGCTGAGCGATAAGCATACTCGTATATATAACTCGACTTGCGTTTTATGTCTAACTAGCTTTTGCCCGCGGCTTCGCTCGCGTTAAATTTGGGGTTAGATTTAAATTCTACTTGACATTTACTTAATTACCTACAGCTTAGTTGTTGATTAGGTCACCCACATACGAGTACACTCAAAAAATAACCCTCCTTCTCGGACAGTGAGATAAAAATGTTTGCATTAAAAATTACAATAGGTAACTTGGTAAGTTACCACTTTCAGAAGAAGCGATGCAGAGACTAGGTTTCGGTACAAGGGAGAGTGTAACGTGTATCTGAGGCTCCCCATGAGGCTGACATAGTCACATTTAGTGTACTAAAGCTCGTTAAAATACAAGAAAAAAAATATATTGGACAACCGCCGCACCGCGCTGGTTGTAATATTCGAGCTAACGTGAAAGAGGGCACACAGAATACCGCACCACGCTTATTTCCCGCGCCGTATTCTGTGTGCCCTCTTTTATGTTAGCTCGAATATTACAACGCCCGACCGCCCCGCCACCGCTTTCTATGTGTTTCAAGCTTTACACGTGCTCGCCGATAGCTAGGAACTTACTTATAGTAATCCTACTTTAACTGCCAGCTTAGAGCACTTAAAATAATTACTTTGGCCCAGTTAGAACTAGGGGGTGCGATTAATGTACAATCTGTAATTGTCGAACCGGAACGAACGACACTTAATGTACGGCTTACAAACCGTACCCTTATGGAAAATTACACGAGGGCATGAATTATCTGGTCATTCATTAGTGTCTCCGTTTTGGATCGACATACTTAGTGGTTAATTAACTGGTGCTGAACTAGGCACAGAGTAAATAGATACTTTATGTGCTATAATAAATATGCTGAAACTAAATAGGTAATAGGTACACTGAACTTATAATAAAAGAATAAAAAAAATAGCGTTTGTAGGTACAGTCACCAGCACCTATGACGCAACAGAGCGTGCATAATGCTCCGCTGTCGTGGATATTAATGCAGGTGAATGTACCTATTCCTAACCTAACCAGAATCGACATGGCTATTTTATAATTACTTTCCTGCCATTCAAACGCATAGGTTGTTTTCATAGATTTTAGTAAGTAAATTGCTGTTCTCACCAATGAAACTTACAGCTAAGGATGTGGATTTTTTTGAAACAAAACTCCAAAAGTACTGAACTGAAACAAAAATTACCTACGTATTAAACGAAAACCTACGTATACAACGGCAAAATTCGCGGTATTTTCAACAACAAGAAAATATTGTTGATGGAAATTCTTATAATAATAAATATCATGGGAAACTTGACACCTCTAGTCCCAAACTAAGCAAAGCTTGTACTGATAAACATACTTATATAGATAGATACATACTTAAATACAATTAAACATCTAACACCCGAGAACAAACATTCGTATTATTCATACAAATATCTGCCCCGGCCGGGAATCGAACCCGGGAGCTCAAGCTTCGTAATCAGGTTCTCTAACCACTTGGCCATCCGGTCGTCTCGGTCGTTTTCTACGAACTTTAGACGAATACCGTGGAGTGGACTAATGCCAATCTAGAACTTATTGTAAAGTATAATCAATCTTTGGAAAAGGTGGCATACGACCACGGAGTTCGTAGATACGAATTTCGGACAAGAATATTTTCTTGTTTTATTTTTTCCAGAACGCGAATTCTTCGTTTGACGGGTTTTATTTTTATCCATAGAAGCGCCTCAGGCTATTAGTTTGCTTGATATTTCTGTTCTTCTTTCATAATATTTATGGGTGAATATCACATTATATCACTTATAGTTATTAAAGGAATCACTCGTATGTACACCTATCTACCTACCTACCAATTAGCAGGTAATCGTGCGTCTTGCCAAAGACAATTAAGTAAAGCGTCGAGCGTATAATCTGGTATAATCCTCTGGCATAGTCGATTAATTCTTACTAAATCTAGAGTACATACTAACAGCCTGGCGCCTTAACAATTGTATTTGCACCGGGTTGCTTAATTTTGTTACGTGATAAGAAAATTAAAATGTTTATTCTGTAATTAGACTGGTGAAAAAGCACCTTGAAGGAGTCCTTAATAAGTGAAAAAAAAGCTTGAAAATTATACAGCTTTTAGCGTTATTGGAGCTGTAGGGTAGTGTAGCATAAATAGGTGAGCCGTATACTGTAGTAGGGCATTTCTATCTTCCGCTGTACCCTGAGTTTACTTATCTCTCCGATTTCAACAAAAATTGGGTTGATGTTGTGTTGTCTGTGTCCGTTTTGTTACGAATTTTTCTAAATATTTTTCGTAACAAAACGAACACATCCATACAATATTTTGGGGACACATCTGGAGACCCTGTTTTTCCGGTTCGGAATAATGGACTGAGTCTACCTCCCAAATTTTGTTGAAATCGGGGAGATAAACTCAGGGTACAACGGTAGATAGAAATGCCCAGTAAAGCTTAGGTGAAATAAACTATACACTACGGATAACTAGACGCAGCAGTAGGTATATACGAGTAAGATACGTGTTCGCTGCTCTGCGTGGCAACAACGCAAGCAGCAAAAGGTATTTTCCTGTTTATCAAGGGTAACCTTAATACCATTGATTGGTTTAGCTACAAACACAATTTTAATTAGAGATTAAATAACTCGTCAAAGTATGGTGAAATTAATCACGGACTAATCACTAGTGAGTGATAAGATAAATATTTACCTGTAATTTATTCAGTTTGACACATAATAGGTACATGCATATACGTTTACTTTCAAGTTTACAAGTATCAAGGTAAGGTTGATAAGATAAGATAGATACATATTGCATTGCAGTTACATAAAAAAAACTCTCATAATAATGAATATGAAGCAATAGCTCTCCGATTATGTCCAGCAGTGGACGTCTTTCGGCTGACATGATGATGATGCGATTTTCTGCGATAGGTAGATAATTTTGGAACATATCATTATATTTATCATCCCAGCCTATATACGTCCCACGGCTGGGCACTGGCCTCCTCTCAAAATGAGAAGGATTGGACCATATATATATATACTAGCTATTATTCATGACTTTGTCTGTGAATATTCGTTTATCGCTATCCTGCAGGATCTATGCTACTTACCAGGGTAATACCATCCTACGTAGTGTGACACTGGGATTGGGAGTAGTGGCGTAGCGTAGTGGGAACGAGTAGGGGGCGACCCGCCCCGGGCGGCACTTTTAACGGGCGGCAAAATTCTATAATAATTAAAACTGAATAATAACTTGATAATAATATTATATTTCTTATTTTTGCAGCACCTACGATTCGGACCCTACCCGTGTGGTGTCGGGTTAGAATTAGACCTCTCCATTTCTTCCGTGGATGTCCTAAGAGGCGACTGAGGATATAGATTAAGGTATACCGTAGGCGACAGGTTAGCAACATAGTCTAGCAACCGGTCAATATTGTACCGTTTTCGTCAAACTTAAGAGCGTTTATACCTGCTGAGCTGGCAACGTTGCATTTTTGTTAGTTTTCCGATTATTCTATAAAAATTGAATGAAAATTAATAATGTTGTCTGATAGAACCCTTCTTAATTTATAAGTTAATGTGTCTACTCCAATAATTATTCGTGATAGACTTTTATATTCTTTAAAAACGAATTAATGTTTATGACCGGTTTTTAAAGAAAATAAAAGTATATAAGGAATAATTATTGAAGTAGACATTATCTTATATATTAAGAAGGGTTGTATCAGACAACATTATTAATTTTCATTCAATTTTTATGGAATAATCGAGAAAAACTATTAAAACTGCAACGTTGCCAGCTCAGCAGGTATAAACCCTCTTAAAACCTAAAATTGCTAAAAGTAGCTCCGAAGCGCTGCTCCGAAGCGGTAACGTTTCGTGTGCTCTGCCTACCCCATTTGGGAATACAGGCGTGACGTGATGTTTGTGTTTGTTTGTGTGTACGGTTCGGACCGATTAGAATGAGTACGAAGTTTTCCGTTTTTCGTGTCACGAAATCGGAGAATCCCCTTGCTATCGCTCCGGCGTCTTACGTCAAAGTCGTAAAATGTCCAGTGTCGAAATTGCGTCCACATCGTAAGAGGTCCATGTCTTACATCGTCTAAGTCGTGCCACGTCCAAGTCTCGGGTGGTCCAAATCGCGAAATGTCAAAGTAGTAAAATGTCAATCTTTACTAATGTCTATGTCTCGGACGGTCCAAATCGCGAAATGTCAAAGTAGTAAAATGTCAATCTTTACTAATGTTTATGTCTCGGACGGTCCAAATCGCGAAACGTCAAAGTAGTAAAATGTCCAATCTTTACTAATGTCTGTCTCGGACGATCCTAATCGTGGAATTTCTAAGTATTAAAAACCGGCCAAGAGCGTGTCGGACACGCCCAAGATAGGGTTCCGTAGCCATTACGAAAAAAAATCAAGTAATATTATGTGCGTTATATTATAACACAGTTAAAACACTTACTACAGTCTTAAAATCTATTACCAGAAAAAGAGCGTATCTTCACGGCTCTTACGTCCTTTTGTTGAGAAGCGCAGTTTTTCGGCAATAACTCAAAAACCAAGTTGAAACCAATTTTCGTTGAATGTATTTATTAAGCGTTACTTTTTCATATTTTTACATATTTTTTGGACAAACGGGTTACAAGATAGAGGGGGACTCACAATTTTTGCTACTTGGGAGTGATTATTTCCGTAAATCATCACATAATCATAAAAGTTTTTGAGAAACCTTATTATCTTTTTTAAAGAGCTGTCGAACTATGTGCCACTCGTTGATGCGAGTTAAAAAAATTTTTTTTTTCAATTTCGCATGTAGTTACCCTGGCCAATTTGCGTTGGGGTAATAAATTTTTAAATCTGGACCGCACACAGCCATGCAATTGATTGAATGATTGCCATCCCAGCCAGCACAAACCTTCTGAGTAAGTTTTTTATAATAGCAGTCACAGAAACGAATTGCTGAATAAGACTACCGTAATTAGCTGATTTGGCGCTTACTCAGACGTTACTCAAGCAATTTGGGCACAAAATTATACCGCTAATAGCTGAGTAATAGCAATATAACACATGAATAAGTTTTGAATAATTGTACGACAAGCTGAGTATCTTCTGCATAAAAGCATTTTGTTCTTTTATGCAAGTATTACAGCTCTGTTATCCAGAAGATGAATGAATGATGAATGAACTATATGCTTAGTCCTTCAAAGCTCAGATATTCAGATGATACACAGCTTTAAGCTTATTTCAGAACATTTATCAAGAATTTATTCGAATTAAATTTGAAGTTGACATAATCGAACACAAAAAAAAAAAGTGCACGCGTTGTTTGGTGAGTGACAGCAGCAGAAAATAAATGGCCAAATTTTAATGTCCTAGCGGTAAATAATTTTATACGCTTATTTGTGCTAGAAATAATAAATTTTAGGTGCGCATGCAACTTTACCGTGTATTCATATATACATTTCGTGCAAAATTTTTACGCGCTACCTGATAAGCCAGGTTTTTGAGAAATAAACAACATTTCGTCGTTGGTTTGTTTTTACGAGTGAAATATTTTTTATGTTCTTATACCATTTGAGGGTTCAAAAGTAACCTTGTAATACTTTTTACAAGAATATTATACCGATTTCGTTATCATAATTGAGTTTTCGAGTATAAAATTTCTCATCATTTAATAGGTTATGTTATTCATTATGGCGACGCTCATTCTGAATAAAGTCTGCTTGCACAGCGGCTCCTCGTCTAATGTCTGCATAACAGACCTTATGTGTCCACTTATTCAGATGTTCTCTGGTTAAAAGTGGTCTGCCCACAACATATTTTCGATAACTGTTCTATAATCATACACACTCGTAATATAAATCAAACAATTAGGATTCAGTCATAAAATAAATGAAAACCCACAGTATATTTTTAGCATTTTTTTTTGATAGGCGGCATTTACACAACACACTTTAATATTAAGTATAAGCGCGCGCACGAAATCGAAATGTCAAACTACAAGCCGCATAAATGCTGACAAATATTGCAAAATAGTTCTGCTAGCTTAAAAAATGTCTACTTTTCGTGAATACTCAGCCAACTTCTGCATAAGAATCTGTTACTTTTGCTTTTACCCCAGTTAGCTGCACATGACAGTAATTTCGTACTTAAAGCGGCATAAAGTAGTTATAACAGCTACCTTAAATTCTGTTAACTAACTATATGCTTCATAACAGGAACCACACCCTACTTTATACAGCAGCTGTGTAACTGTCAAGATGTGGTGTGTAATACAGCTAAAAGAGAACAGAACCTCAATTATTCAGTACTCTGCTGGATAATAGAATCTTATACCAGTGTTATACAAAAGGTTACACAAAATCTTGAGTAACAGGTCTATTTATGATGACTATTCAGCTTTAAGAAATAAAATCGGCAAATTACAGAACTAACTCAGCTAATAGCATTATCATAACAAAAAACAACTTTAATACAGAACTTGGCAATACACACAGCTTCTATACATATATAATAAAGCTTAACCCTGCATAAGGCTAAATTGTTGGCCAGTTATATGACTTGTGTGCTGCCTGGGATGCCGATGCAAAAAAACTTCCCCATTATTCCTTCCGATTTAGATAAATTTCGGTATACAAAGTTGGGTTTACTTTATTGTTACGGTATACAAAGTTGGGTTTACTTTATTGTTAAAAATTTCGTACTATGTACTATTAATATCAATTTACAACCTGGCATTTAACTACCTGGTTATGTTACGATCTTGACATTCTACTACTTGGTTATGTTACGATCTTGACATTCTACTACTTGGTTATTTTACGACCTTGACATTCTACTACTTGGTTGTTTTACGACCTTGACATTCTATTACCTGGTTATTTTACGACCTTGACGTTCTACTATCTGGTTATTTTACGATCTTGACTTTGTACTACCTGGACATTCTACGACCTGGGCACCTGGACATTTTACGACTTTGACGTAAGACGAGCGAATAAATCTAACGGTACAATAATGACATCCACCATAACTCCCATATTTCGATTTCTACATTTTTTTACCGTACAATTGCAAATTCTTATAGGCACTGGCAAAATTATCCTTCAACTGTCAGATCCATATTTTTTTAATTGAAATACCGAAATAAGAGGGTTGCAAAATTTTCTTCAGCCCCGTTCGGCTGTACCTAGGTACTCACGCTACGCGACTGACTGGGAAGGCCCGCGCGTCTCAAAACAGATGTTTTGAAATATAGATCAGATATTACTTTCTATTGCCATTTATTTAGGTAAATATGTAGGTACAACCAAGTGAGCAGTGACCGATGTTGGGGTACCTAGTTTTAATTTATATATTTTATTTAAAACTGAACAACCATTGCTCTCTATCTCATCTGATGGTAAGTGCAATAATGCTATAAAATGCAGCTCACTGAGGCGATTTATGTAATTCCTACGGTTAGTCTGCAATATGTAGGTACATCCGGTAAAAACAAATGATGTTATACAGTCTAGAGGCTGTAGTTTGATCTAAACCATCAGAACATCACCAATGGTTTATTATTAATTACCCACAGCTGCATATTAATCTAATTAATTATCAGTGAGTAATATTCCAACACGTGCAGAACACTAATCTATTTTGTAAGTACAAAATGGGTTCATTATTAAACAGTGTCCTTACCAATAGTTTATCAAAACGGAGTAGGTATTTAGTTGTTGGTAAGTATGTACTGTAATACTAGACATCGATTTATCGCTATTTGCTATGATTTGATATATCGTTAGACGAGCTATTAATCTGAAACACGTGTAGTTTTGTAGCTATGTAGGTAAGTAGGTGGGTATCTCATTAAATTGTAGTCTTGTTGAAGAAAGGCATTTTTGATGATAGATATCGCATATGGAAAGAACGGAACGATGACGTCCTTCGTACCCAACCACGTCTGTGCAAATTTTCATTAAAATCGAGCAAAGTGAGTTAAAGTGCAAATTTTCATTAAAATCGAGCGTGCTCCCCCCCCCCCTCTAAAATCTAAACCGGTTGGTGGAAAAAATCGAAAAAATTCATGATCGTAGTAAAAAGTAAGTATTATATCAAACTTAGGTACAAGGAAAACTATAACGGTTAAGTTTTCTTCAGAATTATTAGTAGTTTAAGCGTAATAGCAGCCTAAGGTAAAAAAAAACCTAAACTTGGAATATTCCAACATAATTTGCTCTTGGACGGTTTTTATAATAAATAATTATAAGTATTTAAGAATTATGTATCTTAACAAATTATTTTTTTTAAATGTATAATTGTTGAGCACTTCATTATGAATAAATTTTTAGTTAAAAGAGTGAGAAAGATAATCCAATCCCAAGTCGAGAAACAGAGTAAGCAAACGACACTTCACGAGTTGCTCCGACATCATACGATGTACAACGAGTGTTCGAGTTCTTGCAGAATGTTCTTTACCTCTGCCTCTTTAGGTAGGTATTTTATAGGAAGACGTTTCTGGTTTTAACAAAATAGGAAAAGTTTTTTTCATTGTTTTTAAATTAAGTATGATATGAAAAATAGCAAAGTTAATCTCATATTTAATTATAATTGCGAAAGTTTATAAGTCTGTTTGTTTGTTACCTACCATTTCACATCTTAACGGCTGAACTTATTTAAGTAGGTGAAATTCGGTATACAGATAGTACAAGTCCAGGGAAAGGACATAGAATAGTTTTTATCCCGGAAAATTGCATAGTTCCCGCGGGATAGCAATAAACGAATTCTACGTGAACGGAGTCGCGGGCAACAGCTAGTTAATGAATAAGTGAAACTAGTATTGATATCTTTGATATTTTAATTAAAGTTAAATTTGGACCGTACAGTACAAAAAAATATTTATTAAATATGAGTTCCTAAATGGTGCACTATAAAGAGCCTATTTTCCTTTTGTCCATTCCTATATTGAACAGACTATTTATTTGACGTATATTGTGCTATAGCAACCTTAGATGAATGATTGGTCTCGCGCGCTCGCTCGAGCAAGCGCGCGCGAAAATTATAAAGTTTTTTTAAGGTCACTATAAAAAAACATAACCCTCCTTCGGGCAGTCGGGTAAAAAGGAAATAGATGGGTCATTCAACAGTGAGGGCAACTCTAAAACTCACACAGACATTTACAAATTTACACAGACTGGCCCATCTCACTTTCGGTCACGCTCTGAAGCAAGGTCTGTATGTCTAAGTAATATTAAGTTTATGATGTAGATGGGATCCGAGGGATGGGTATAGGAGCAGAGGCAGACCCAAGAGGAGATGGCGGGACGACCTGAGCGCTTTTCAGCTCGATTGGCAGGTGCATGCCCAGGACAGGGAAGAGTGGCGGAGAAAAGGGGAGGCCTTTGCCCAGCAGTGGGACATAATACAGGCTACATAAAAAAAAAAAAAAATGTAGATGTACGATGCGGATGATTTTAAATGCAAAGAAGTAGATAAGCTCGTAGAACAGTTTATTTCAAATAACCGACACCAAAAGAATAAATATTAAAAAAATATAAAAGGGCGTAAGTGCGTGTGTGCCGCGCGCGGTTAGCCAAGGACTACTGACTTGTGTCCGTTCGTTAGTTTGAACGGCGCATCGTTCGACACACATGAAAACTACCTGACATGTGTCGCTAACAGCATACTTACTAGGGGTAAGAAGTATTAAAATTATACTATTTTTGAAATAAAAAACTTTTTTTTCTACAAAATATACTTTCATAGATTAGTAATAAATTAAAAATTATGAAAAAATATATAAACTTCCTTGTGGCTGTTGACACCTGATTACCTTGGTCTTAGACGAAGATTTTATTTTATGCACTAGTACATAAAAAGTCATTTTATGTCGCCTAGATCCAGCATAAACACGAACTTTACGAGCATGAGAAGTAAAAAATATATTTGACGCTATTGCTGTATAGATATTTATGCCCTTGGCTGTACCTGTGTACTTTTGTTATGCCATCACGCAAAATTAAATTTGTTGTGTAGATAGCTGGACGTCTGGAATAACATAGGCTACTTTTATCCCGATATTTCGAGATAAAAATCTTGAAATCTCAACCGTGGGTTTAGTTAGAGTCATGAAATTTGTCACAGTTGTTTTGAATGCAACGAAATTAAAACCACTATGTATTTTTGGAAATTCTCACGGGAAATTTTATTTGTTACAATTTCACCCAAATTAATTTTTTTTTTTCAGATTTTTAAACCTATACAAAAATTTCAACCGTTATTAAAAGAGGCATGGCTTATTAGCGCAGGTATTTTACACAACATGCAACGTTAATGAAATCCACAATATAATTTTTGGGAATTCAAATGAGAATTTACTAAAATCCCGGAATTCAACGGCTGGATCTACCTCCTGGATTACCTAGGTACCTACTTTCGCGTGCGAAGTCGCGGGTCGTCTTGTTGTATGATAAAATATAACTAGCGAGCTTCATAGCATTAAATCCGTTCTGTCGCGAAGAAATTGAATACGAAACGATTGGATCATTTAATGAACCACTTCCTCTTCGAGACGCCCCCCACGCCAGGAAACAAGGCGATGGATTACAGATATGCCAATCTTCCTTTCTACCTACAATAATACCGTAACTGACTGCCAAAGCATATCCTAAGCCACTGGGATACTAGAGGAAATATTTGGATTTGAAATTTGGTACAGCTTAAAGTTTTCATAAAGATATGAGTACAGTCGAACAAATTGAATCATGACCCAGGGTGGAACCTTTTAATAATCAATTACAATTGGCAATACCTCTGGTGTTGCTGATGTTTATGGGCGGTGGTGATCTCTTACGAACGAAATAGTTATATTTACTGACGAAAAGTGTTTTTTTAAGTCAGATAAGGATGGCCGAAAAATTTTGTGGAGAAGTGGGGAGAGGTATAACCCAACAACGTATTAGATCTCAGAACAAGCGGGCGTTTAACACTAGGTAAATAACCACAGAAAAGTAATAAAAATCTTTTTACTATTTTTGTGTAACTGTCACATTTATTTAAATCTCGTTCAAGGCGTGCATTTAATATTCTTTTGAAGTTTTCTTAGATCACATGTTGCAACAGATTTTAAAAGGTTGACTGTTTTAGGTTACTGGGGATGGACGTCTTCAATGGACCCAGGCGAGCTAGTGGAAATAGGCCGCCCATGAACAGTGAGCGATACCTTGAAGTGTTGAAGGACGTAATGCTACCGTCAGTGCGTGTGGCATATCCTGAAGGACAAATTTACCTGGTTCACGATAATTCTTCAGTGCATAAGTCCAAGTCGTCAAAGACTGGCTAAATATCCAAAAGGCATAACGGTATTTGAATGGCCGGCTAAAAGTCCGGACCTAAATCCAACAGAAAACTTGTGGGGTCAGATGGTATTGAATTGGGACTCCAGTGAGATAAGGTCTAAAATTAATTTGGATAATGAGGTAAACAAAACATGGGAAACTGTTGCGTAATAGTGATAGGTACGTGTTTCAATATGGTTTCAAGCATGAAAACTCGGCTTCAAGAAGTAATAGATAGTGACGGCTATCCTGTCCGTTACTAAAAGTAAGATTATTACTTACCAATAAAACAGCATTGGAAACGAAAGAGCAAGTGTTAATATTTCCTAATACTATTATTTCGTAGTTAATCAATAATAAACAGACCTTTGTTATGATCAGTCAAGTTACCCTTGTTGACGAGTATTCATGTGTTAATGATGCACCATCTGACCTCACATAGGTATTGTTTTTATTGTTGTGTCAAAAGAGTTATCAGAAACTGTGATAAAAGAGAAAGATGTAAATTGCTATACTATAATAGTTAAGCATGTTGGTTCTTTCTCATTAATCACAGGCACAATTAATATTATCAGTCTATGTAAATAAGTGTTGTAAATGTTTTTATAAAGATGATGTATAAGCAAAACGTCACCCCCGGGTATTGTTTTATTAGTAAATTTAGTTCGGCTCAAAACCTAAGTAAATAATCATTTTAACATAAATAGAAAACTGTATACCTACTGAACCAGAAATCTATGGATAAATAAACAAATATTGTGTTTGCAACATGCCTATCATTTTTTTATACCTCATGCCTAACAAAGATCTCTTATATAATAATAATAATCAACGACAAGATGATTAATAAAAACTAAAAAAAAAAAAGATTTCAAGGCGCGGGGTTTAGAATTTTAGTTTAGTTAGAATGTCTAGGCCAATTAACTATCCACTAGACCAACTTGCTTTCTACGTTACATGACAAAAATATTGAACGCTTTGATGTCATTACCAAACTCGAACTCGAAGTCGGTGACTCAGCACGACCCAGCAGGATGGATTGAAACCCATAGTATGTAGGTGAGTTAGACGACTATAATTGTTCCATTCCTGCTAGCTCGTGCTGCGGCACCGACTTCGAGCTAGTGTTAATGCATGGCAGCCCTGGGCTTTGTAATTAAAGTAATTTTATAGTGAATGGCACTCTTCACTGTCTACTCTATAGCTCTATGCATTGTGGTTTAGCTTTATGGTTGTTAATATTATTATTGAGTTATTTTTATAAGGACGTGTCTGTCTGTTCTCTCCCCCTGTTCGCCACCGCATCTAGAACAATAAACGTGTCGTCTCCGAAGCCTTGTTTTCATTGCCAGCCAGCACCACTCCGTTCGGGCGCCTCCAGCCCTTTTAATGGCTAGTAGGTACCTAGAAAAATATTTTCATGGTTTTTGTAGTCGGTTACATTTTTCGTCATTTTTTATTTTTTGGAGTAAGTAGGTTTTAATTTTTGTTATTTTTTTTTATTTGTAGGTACGTCTAGCCTTCGCCTAAGTCAGTTTAACAAAACACGTTTAAGATAGTATGTTTTTGTAATTTTGCCATTGTGTGATCAATCACAATGTTTATATTATCTTATCAATTATACAATGTACTTAATTGACATCTTGATACATAATGCAAGAACTTGCTCTATTAAAGGTACGCAGTATGTACATAATTATTTCCATAAGCCGCCAGATAGGTAAGTATCTCGTGACGTGACCTCTGAGACGATCTGATTATAAGTACTTAAATCTAGTAAAAGCATACAATATTAGGTACATTACTGTAGAGGCCGAGAAGTAGGGGGTTGCCGGCCAAGCAGATATAGACGCGAGGCCGGCAACCCCACGTTCCGGCCGAGGCTTGTATGCTTTTAAGATTGGTTTTTTGGAATCTTTTTGTTTTTTTATTACAATTCCAAATTTTACTTTTACGGTCATCCCGTAAAACCTAAATTGAAAATACAAACTGAAATATAGATGCACAGACAAACCAGAAAAATAAGACCAGCACTGGGAATCGAACCCAGGTCCTCGGTATTCCGTACCGCGTGCTATACCGCTACACCACTGCTGGTCAACGGTACAGACACGAATTTCCCTATGCACCACATATCTCAGCTTGTTTGTTTCTTATTTGTGGCTTGTTTGTGGGTATTTTGTAAATTCAATCAATGAAAAACTAAAAGGATCTTTTGTAAGACTACGGAACCCTAAAAAAGACGAATTAATACATGTAGGGTCAGATTTTAAAATATCGTCTTGTTGCGGAGAATAATCAGAACAATTTTACTAGGTTTTTGTAATAAATGGATTACTAATGTAAGTATGGGCAAAAAACTTTTCCCAAAGTATCACATCCCAAAATATTTCACTCAAATTATCATTTGGCAAAAAATCATTAGCCAAAAAAACTTAACGCAATTTTACAGTTAATTTTTTTTTTGCCAAATTATTGTTTCACAAATTATTACTAGGTCATGTTTCATATTACCAAGTATTATTTAGTCAAATATATCGTTTGGCATAACGTACTCTTCCCAAAATATTGTATGACATATTACCTAATAACCTACTATTCTGGGAGCAGTTCGTTTCTCCACAGAAACACGGGTGCAGTTCTAACCTAACCTAACGAACTTTTCTGATAGCAGTGCGTTTTTGCGGGGACGCAGTTTTAACCTAACCTACTTAACCTATTTTCAGGTAGCAGTTTGTTTATATGGGGGACGCAGTCTAATCTCATCTACTTTTCTGATAGCAGTTCGTTACTGTGGAAGAAGCAGGTATAACCTAATCTAACCTACTTTTCTGGTAGCAGCTGGTTTCTGTGGTTGGTTTGTGCGAAATGACATTTTGAACAAACATTTTTTTGGAATACATATTAGCCAAAAAAAAAACGTTTGTCGTAATAAAATTTGACAAAGTAAAATTATACCAAATGATAATTTGATCAAATGAATAAAATGCGAAATGTAAATATGCTACAGATTCGTTTGGAAATTAAACTACTGCGATAAATTTTTTGGGAAGTGAAATTTGGCAAAAAATATTTGCCTAAACGGCAGTACCTACACCGTAATAAATACATATAAAGCGAAAGCTTTCCTAGAACTCTTTGCTGGTTTACTAATGTTTCGGCGAATAACGTTTGGCAACCTGTTTCATTTCGCAAATTTTCATTTCCCAACTGTTTAATATTACTGAAACTGTAAATATTTCAAGATTTTTTATAAAACTAACCTAACCTAACCTAAAGGGTTCTACACGATGGCCCTGAAATAAATCCTGAAATATTTACAGTTTTAAAGTTTGCGAAATGAAAAGTTGCGAAATGAAACAGGTTGCCAAACGTTACGTTGCGAAAAGGCAGTACTCGCTCTTAGCTATTTCTTGTCAGACTGGAACGTTTTCATATCGCAACCAAACACATCACTCATGCGTGGACCATTCAGGGACATTAAATTGAGTCATAACAGATTAGAAAAAAATATTATAAATAGCATACTTTCTCATCATGATTTCGGCTTATTTAGGTACGAGTACGACCCAAGTGCAGGACACAGGCCTCTTCTAAAAGAATGAGAGGGTTTATCTAGAACTTAATAGGTTCAGCCACGAATTCTGCTTACAATACAATTCTTTAGGTCACCAACCATTTGCCTTACAATTAAAATCTAACCTACCTCACGATCATACATGATTACTAATTACTAATGACAAATAGAAAGAAAGAAAGAAAGAAAATAAATTATTTATAACGGCAGTAATAATATGTTATATGCAGCATTAGTAATATGTAAAAAAAACTTACAACCTTTCAATCTTGCTAGCTATTTTTAGCTCCTTTTCCAGGCCCCGCCAATTTAGATAAGCTACAACAAAATGAATCATAATTTTATATTGTTTACCTATTAGGGATTAATTTTTTAAAACGAATAATATTTTTAATGACTTCAATTGATTTTGTGCCATATTGTATGCTAAGCAAGTTCGAATATTTGTGTACATTTATGTGGTCAATATTATAAGAGTAGGTATGCACGGTGCCTGGAAAAGGGCTAATCATTGTTTGGCAAATATATCAGAGACACAATAAAGTGTGTAGTTTATTTTCCATAACGTATTGCTTACATATGAACATAACAGGTGTATATGAAACCTTCAAGGTTTAATAGCATAATGGCATAGAGTTGTTGTTATGGGCACTAGGTTAATTTTTACAGTGCATTTCAAGATATTCAACTGTTTGTAATAGTTTATCGTTATCAATATTAGTCACCTTTGAGCCTTTTTCAGCCATTTTGGGGAGTTAACACCAAAAGCCCCAAGACTTTGATCACAGACAGAAGTTATTATTGTAATTTTAAACATAGTGATGCGGACTAGGGGTCGCTGGACTCTGGCCAGCGAAAGCTGTCCACGCATTTTTTACGAAACTTTAATCTACCTAGTATCAATTTTGAGACTGTCATAATTGACATATTTTCATTCTAACCCGGCTAGATAATTTTGATACTTTGTCTATAAAAAAAAAATTTTTTTGTTCAATTCAACTCCTACCATCCTCAAAAGGTTATCAGATAATGTTAGAAGATAATTATATTCAATACCAATCTGGTCAAAATGGTCCAAAAATTGATGCGTCTGGACTGTACGTAAATGGGCATGGGCACTGACAAGTTCATAAAATTTACTAAGGGACTCCTAAAGTGCATCGTCAACTTTCACACATTACTTACTACATGAATTTTAATGCAGCTTGAAGAGTCCCGAGTATAATTCAATATCTGGAAAATATATCTAAATAATTTCTAAGTATCAACATCGTTTAATCAGTGTACAGCAAGTGTTGTCAGCCTCATTTTTTTTGATTTGCCGCCGTTTGTCGTGGACAGCTTTCGCTGGCCAGAGTCTACTCGTACATCATGGTCACGTGTAGTTTACATAAGAGATAGATAACAGGACTTTACGTAGGTAAATATTAAAACTAGTTATCCGACTTGTTTGCGAAATTCAATAAAATAATTACCTACGCCGATTGATTGCATGTTATTATGTTATTAGTCGCGATTGAACAAATTTAATATTTAAGTTAATAGGTAGGTATTTGAAATGAGCTTATTTCCAAGTGTGTTCGCAATTGAAAATTAGACTTAGTATTAAGTATTTGATTTGAAGTCGTCTCTGTGACGTCTATTAGGTACATGCATCAAATCGCTTCCTTTCTCTTTATCATCTGCCCTTAAATTCATCAAAGCACGTGGAAAGCCTTTATGAATTTAACATTATTTAGTTTTCCTTTATGTTACTTTAACATTTACTGTAACGTACAAAATATACCTAGTTTTTTTGTTTCAGGTTTATCATTTTATGAATAAGAGGGTTAGGTACTGAATATAATGTAATCGCAGGTATCAATTACAATCAACAAATCGCTATCACATGCAACATTGTTTCAATAAGTATAGCGTATGTTTTAAGCGCCAAGGTCATAGACATAAATGACTTAAAGAACATATACCTATATTTTGAACCTAAGCTGTCACAAAAACTTGTACTGAGTCAAACTGCAAAATCGTTTTATTATAGGGACATCGTCTTAAAATAAAATATAGGTAGGTATAAAAAACATAAAATTTAGTACGAATTATTATCCAAAACAATCTGAAATCTACATAAATTTATAGTCGTAGATATATGACTCGAAACTAAACCAGGGGTCGACAACCTTTTGGCAGACATGGGCCACATGCCACATAGTGAAAAAATATATAAAGGCGGTCCTACGAATAAGTAATTAGCGGGCCGCACTTATAAGATAATTGTGTACCTAATAGATATCTACCTAGTTACTGTGTACCATCAGCCAAATATATGGTCTACCACCCTAAAGTTGATAATCGCTTGCATGTCATGAAACAATAATGCCAATAGACGTATCTGTCACTTGAAAGTCGACTTTAGCGACATATTCATTTGATAGGAACTTGTTTAAATTGATAGACCACTTATTTGGCTGATGGTACCTAATAGACATCTACCTAGTTACTGTGCTAATAGATATCTACCTAGTTACTTATTGTACCTAGGTAGGTACTATAAGTGATATTACAAAACAGTCGCCGACCCCTGCTCCAAACCATAGATACATGAGGGTGAGGACATAAGTCTACTAGATTGGCATTGCAAGAGAAAGAGCGATATAAGTAACACGCGTATGACAATGTGATAGAAAAAAAAAACATTTTTCTTCCACTTTCAGGAGCTATTGAAAATTTAAATGAAAGGAATTAAGTTTATTTTTCTGCCCTCGTCTCTGTCACTACAAGGCCGGGTGTTAATATAAAACATTGTAGTACTATATCTTTATGGCATTGAAATAAGTGTAACCTGCGATATGTTATTAGATGTCAAATTCAGTAGGTACGATGACGTAAGTACCTGATTGTTTATGGATAATAACCTGGACCATTAGTTTTAGGCTACAGCTAAGAAATAAATTTAATTTGACATTCAAGCTGGATACAATTGATTAAATTGTATCTTCACTATGTTTACTACAAACAGTATTAAATACTACTGTGTGTATCAATATCAAACTGGTAATAATTTCAACATGACGATATTTCCTCGACACCTGAACCCAATATACAAATAGGGATACAAATTTGTCCCGACATACGAGGGCTGTTCTGAAAATTTATAGCTACTCAAAAAACGTAAAGATGTCTATTAAAATTTTCAAAATACTCTCCTGCGGCATCTATACACTTCTGCATTCGACTAAAGCAGCTTTCAAAACAAGAAAAAAATCTATCTTGCGGAAGGTCGAAAAGTGCCCGTCTAAATTGGTCTACTTTTTGAAACTTCGTCCTCGCATACTTTTTTTTATGGTAGGAAACAAAAAAAAAACGCACGGGGCCAGCAGGTCTGGGCTGTATGGTGGGTGTGGCAATAACTGAACCCCAGAAGTTTGCAAAAATCGAGTGTCCGAGCAGCAGTGTGAGCGGGAGCATTATACTGGTGAAAAAGAATGCCGCGGGTGCCGCTCCTCGGACGGTCGTCGGCGGGTTGTTGGAAGGCGTGAGGCAGTCATATTTCACTATATCACTGGCTAGCTTTTTGCTCTTCTGTGAGTAAATGCGGTATCCATCATGAAGAAACCTTGCGTTCTTTTAGATAAACGTTTATAGTACATTGTGTCTTGAGGGTGGTAATTAAGGAATTACGAACGAGAGTTTATTAGAAGCCCGAAGTCGAAGACTGAGGGCTTTAATGAGTCGATGTTCGTAATTCTAGTACCAGCCGTGCGACATACAATGTTTTTCATCATATTTGCGAGTAAAATTTTATATTTGTATTAGAAAAAATATAATTCTTCCAAATATTGGCGATACCTTAGGGTGCGCTCTTGTTAGCGCTGCCCTCCCCCCCCCCCCTCCCGCAGCATGCGCCGCAGCGTGCGTGTGCGTGCAGCAGCGCGCGCACGGGCACGGCGCAGCAACTTCAGTACGGGCACTGACTCATTTACCGACCTTGGGCTTCATGACAAGAAAATTTGTACGCGCAATGACTCATTTACCGACCACGGGTTTCATGACAAGCACATTAAGGTCGAGTGTTTTATTTTAGCCTGCATGTTACGACACTGTTTACGAGCAAGTGTGATGAAAAAATATTTGAAACAGCCCGTGATCTAATCTTTAGTTCATTCTGAACTGAAGTTCGAAGGCTGCCCAGGCCTGGTTTCATCTTTGACGGACTCTGTGCCCCGACCAAATACTCGAAACCAAAAGGAAACGGTGGCTAACGAAGGAGCAGATTGTCCAAAAGCTATGTTTACATTTTCATGCGATTGTTTAATGACAAACCTCTTTTGTAGTCGTATTAAATTATAACACGAAATTCTTCCCTAGAAACGTTCATTTTGCAATCAGATCAGAACTATGTGAAACACATATTTTTTAAAAACAACTTTTTTTTTTCTTTTAAAAGGTTTGCCAATTATTTTCGGGCAGGACTTCAAAGTCAATTACAAAAAAGAAAAGGTTGAAAAGTATAATTTTGCAAATAAGTTTGTCACAGCTAGGAACTTTCAGAACAGCCCTCGTACAACTAGTCCAACGTTTAGACTGAGTATTCAACAAACAAAATTACATTAAGCTAAGGCTCTTTCAAAGGCACAATGTCACAGTTAGGTATTTGAAAAAGAGTGAGCAGTTGACGTTAAGCTAATATGCTTACCGAATATGTACCGAACACACATTATCGCTAATCGAAATATTTTGACAACCTTCTAACAATCTTCTAATTCTCCTTCATCATCCTTCATCTCATAGGTACAATTTCACTAGCTGAGTAGAGTTCAGCCAGCAGCTGCAAGCTGCAATATATCTACTTCATGAAGTTAAGTAAAACACAAATATGTATAGGAGAATAGATTTACACTTCACTTACGTATACTGTTAAATTGTATCAGTCGAATTTGAAATATAATTCTATGCCTTAAAAATACTTATATGTATTTACTTAGATACTACTTTTCAAGCATGAGGTGCTTTCCATTCATTTCTACTTCCTCAGGTACAATATCATCTTCTCTCTTTTTATGGCCCGCAGGGCCTATTAACGATAATACGACTGGTAAGAATACCAGTCCATTAAATAACCCGAAAATTATCACTAGTAGGAAAATTTTAGCAAATGTCTGGAAAGTATAAGCTTGGGACATGCTTAGAAGAGATAGTGAAAGTAAAGTTGCACCGCCTCCGAGCAAGACTGCACCACCAATGGAAGTGATGGTCTTCAGGGCTCTTTCTTGTCGAGAACCATCTGTTATTGTTAGGAACGTGTGCCCAACATGAGCCGCGTAATCTACGCATAACCCAATAGCAAGTTCCAGACCGATACAACACACTATATCCACCGTCATGCCCCACTTTGCATAAATCCCAAAACGTTCACTAACGTTAACAAGACGCACATGAATATCCAGAAGCACATTTGAAGATTAGTTATCAGTACCATTGTACAGACCATCACGCATAGCAAGGTTAACTGTACGTTCCTCTCAACCTCGAGGGCTATCACTTCGTCAGTGACCCAGTTGGCGAAAGCTTTGGACCAAACACTACGATAACCGTCACCAGATGATATAGTAACATTTCGCACCAGACTTTTTAGATGATTCATGGCGGGAATGTGTTCCTCCGGCCCTGTCAATTTAGCAAACTTAAATGCTAAATGAGACGCCGTAATGTTAGCAGCTGGATGACCACAAAGTAAATGGTTGAGAAAACTTGAAATTCATTTGATATTTTCCACCAATAGGACTGAATAAGAATCGTGATAACAGTGTCTGAAATTTGTCATTAGAGACAGCAGTCGTGTTGTACACGTTGTGTCCGAAATTACTTTTAACGTATCCATGGAATGCGTCGATCCAGGTTTCAACGTCGTCAATATACCATTCCTTCTCCAATCTACGTGTCAAGTCATGCAAGTTCGTCAATTCTTGCTGGTAATCCATTTCGCCCAAAAATATCATGCCTGTGTGCCTTTCATTAGGATAATAGTACTCGTGAGCGTTAATATACTGCTTGTAGCTAGAGTGTTCAGGTATGAACCATTTCGGATCAAATCTTTGTTCTAATCTGAGTATTGCTTCTATGCTAAACCCTGTTAAGGTAAAAGTAAGAATAATAACCAAAATTTTCGAAGGTACAGTGAATATTACTTTTTTATAGACTTCAGCAAACAGTTTTTGGAACATGGTCTTATCCTTGGACAATTTTATTTGTTGTTTGTGTTTATAACATAACAGAATGCCATTCCTATTCGCATCAATTCTCTTGAGATCTAGAGTGAAAACTGCTACATAAAAGTAACCGAATAACAAAAAATGAAAAATACCCCTGCTGCTGCATATATACAGAAAGATTTTAAAGAAGGCAAAATTGTTATAGCCCCTATTAAGAGAGCTACAATGTCAGTAAAAGAAGTAATGACAATTGACACACCTGCATGTTTCAACAT
Organism: Choristoneura fumiferana; assembly: GCF_025370935.1. Lineage (NCBI taxonomy): Eukaryota > Metazoa > Arthropoda > Insecta > Lepidoptera > Tortricidae > Choristoneura > Choristoneura fumiferana. The sequence continues at coordinate 6,848,521 of NC_133475.1, read as the reverse complement.
AAGACCCACTTTATAGGGAAGACTTTTCCTTGAATCTGCTTC
>NC_133475.1:6786652-6848379 GCF_025370935.1 Choristoneura fumiferana | reverse complement strand
GAAAACATTAAGTAATATTTTTCCAAGGATTTCGTATTTTGTACGGAATATTCCAAGTTTAGGTATATTTTATACCTAGGCTTCTATTTGCTCTTAAATTACTAATAATTCTCAAGAAAACTTAACCGTTATAGTTTTCCTTGTAAGTTTGATATATTTACTACCGTCCTGATTTTTTTCAAATTTTTTCATTCTACGGTTTAGATTTTAGGGGGAGGAGGGAGACGCTCGATTTTAATGAAAATTTGCACTTTAAAGCTGAATATTTTGCAAACAAATAACTGAATGGAAAAATCGTATTAGCAAAAAAAATTACCCCCACTTTACGTCTATGGGAGGTACCCTAAAAAAATATTTTTTTTTATATATCCGTGCAAAATTACAGCTTTCTAGCATTGATAGTCCCTCAGCAAAGCCGCGGACGGACGGACAGACAGACAGACACACAGACAGACAGACAGACAGACATGGCGAAACTATAAGGGTTCCGTTTTTGCCATTTTGGCTCCGGAACCCTAAAAAATACAACCTGTGTACTTTAGTTCCCTGTTAACCTTAGCGGTCCCCCGACTCCGACGACGCTTAGATAAAAAAATATTACTAGGTACTTATACTAAATTAACTTAGGCTAATTTTGCGGGAAATCAGCATAGTCCCCGAGGGATAGGATAAACGAATTCTTCGCAGATGAAGTCGCGGGCAACAGCTAGGTAGTGCATAATTTTTTTTTACTTTTTAGTTGTCTTTTTTGGCGGCGGTTTTTTGTCGGCGTTTTTTTTCGGGCATTTATTTGTTTTCTTTTTTTTTCCATTCCAATTTTTCATTCATGTTTCATGTTTTCCATTTTTGAAACTTGAATAGATGGCCTGTCCATTAGTCGAGTGTACCTTTTGAAAAAGTAATACTTATTGTAATTTTGAGCAAAACTTTGTTTTTTTTTCCCTCGCATTCAAAGTGAAAAGTAAGTATAGTGTTGAACGCTAAACTATACAACTATAATGCCACTCGAACTATATCGTGTAGTTATGGCTTGTTTTAGTCCCTTGTTGAACAATCTACTATTAAATGGACTTGACCGGAAATCTAGAAAAATTGCATTATGTTTTAAGTTTCAAACAGTTGGGGGTTATTAAATAACAGTAGGTAACTAATGTTTTATATGGCAGTATTTTTTATTATTATTATTAAGTATTTTAATCTCTCATTCTCAGAAGAGGCCTGAGCCCAGCCATGGTTTTAAATGATGTGAAAATGCAATTCAAAGAAAAAGATAAGATATTTGGTAGTCGGTAGGTAAGTACCTAAGTACTTAAGTTGAGGTTAGAATCCAAAACATTCACGAAATATTATTATAAATATTGTTATTTTTTAGATAGATGCTTAGTGAAAAATATTCTTGTTGCCATTGTGAAGCAACATAATAATATTAATTAGGTATTACGTAATATTAATTATTTACACACCTAATGGTCACGTTACAAAAACAAGATAATTACTTGCTTTGTAGAGTCATACATGTTACAACTAATATTAATTAAGTATATAAAAGCCGCTGTTCAGTAAACTTGTTACCTAAACTCTATGTATGAAAACGGTAATTATAACGAATAATTACAAAATCACGGTTCCGCACATGAACTACTTTATTAAGCAAAATTACCAATTGCTTAATATACGTGTAGGTACCTAATTATATTTGCAATTTGTATAGTACAAAGTCAGTTATAGGAAATGTCTAGTTCTGTGCGTGATTCACATATGAAGTTCGAAAATTTAAGTCCGTATCATACCGTTCGTACCTATCACATTTTTCCGGGATATAAAGTAGCCTATAGGTATGTCACTCTCTGGCCCATAAACTATCTTTATGCCAAAAATCACGTCGATCCGTTGCTCCGTTTCGACGTGAAAGACGAACAAACATACAGACATACAAACACACGCACACTTTCGCATTTATAATATTAGTATTATTAGTACGAAGAAATGTTGCCATCCCGCTGACGCTTATGTCATTTAATACGCGAGTGAAAAGGACGGTGCGATACGAACTTCGATTTTCGAGTTTCGTAGTAGCACCTCAGTCAGACTCGCAAAACAACGCTAAGCTGCGACGGCGACGACTATGTTTATTTGTAGTGAATTAGTCGTATAATCGGAAGTATTTAAAATCATTTAATGTCGGAGGTCTACGTCTAGGTCGTAATCTTAATAGGTACTTAGATATTATAATTTTCTTGGTAGGTAGTAAAAATAATTAGCACTCAGTGTTATTTACATCATTCGTCGGTAATGAATACCTACATTTATATACGAGCTACGTAGGGTAAGAGAACCAGTGAAAGAACGGCTAGTGAATGAACAAAACGCACATTTTTGAAATAATAAAGGTTTTTGTACGTTTCTAACACGCCTCGTATTTTTTTCGATTGGCTCCTTTACTTGCTTGGTTCTGGTAAATTTGCTTCGACTCTTATGCAACACTTTTTAAATGGCGACGATATAAAGTGGACGTACGTATGTTGTAAATTTTTTCCATGGAGCAACACTAACGAAGAAGGAAAGTTGGGTACTATACTTCTAACGTGTTACTGCTATTCATACATAGTTTAATGTAATTTGTTAACAAACACTACCTTTTAATCCAGTGTACTAATAATAATACTGGAATCCAAAATGACCTAAATCCAGTGAATGAACGGGAACACACACACACTGAATGAACGGGGACAGGGAATTCTGTTCTTCTAGTAGTGTTATTAATATTTCGTTTTCGGTGACATTGATCCAAATATATTATCTACCGAAAGGCTAACAAACAACAAACAAACAAACAAATTCGAACAAACGTAAAATATAGGTGCATTAACTGGTTCAAGTTTTACAATGAATGAACAACGTCATAGTTACGGAAATAGGACCATTTTGAAATGAAAATATAAATCCCATTTATTCCCTATCCCGTGGGAATTTCGAAAAATCCTTTCTTAGTGCGTGTCTACACCAATTAAGGAAGATATATTCCAAATTTCAGGTTTTTAGGCCCAGTGGTTTGGGCTGTGCGTTGATCTATAAGTCAGTCAGTCAGTCAGTTTCTTGTTTTATATATATACTAGCTTTTGCCCGCGGCTTCGCTCGTATAAATATAAAGATACGAGTAGATAGAAGATAAGCAATTATTACAGAAATAACTTAGTCAAATAACTCGCTCCTTGTCATTCCCGGTGCAAAAGTAAAGTGCCCATAACGCTAATATTATAAATGCGAAAGTAACTGTCTGTCTGTCTGTCTGTTACGCTTTCACGCCTAAACCGGTAAACCGATTTGGATGAAATTTGGTACAGAGATAGAATAGACCTTGGGAAAGAACATAGGCTATCTTTTATTGCGAAAAAGAGGCTTTAAGGGGTTGAAATAGGGGATGAAAGTTTATATGGTGGAAGTTCGTCGCTGTCGTAAATAAAACTATGAAACTTGGCATTTAGGTACTTAATAATAAATAAGTCGATATTTGTTTAAGCTTTTTTGAAAATTCGACCTGTGAGGGGATGAAATAGGGGATGAAAGTTTATATGGGAGGTCGTCATTAAGTATCGAAGATAAATCAATTAATCTTTATTAAACTTGCCATTTCGGCTCGTGATAAGAGATAAATAAGTAAGTATATATTTGTTCGCGCGTTTTTTTAAATTCTTCCTGTCAGTGGATGAAATTGGGGATGAAAATTTATATGGAAGATCGTCATTGTCGAAGATAAATCGATGGTTCTTTATGAAACTTGGCATTTGGGCACTTATAAGAAATAAATAGATATTTGTTCAAGCGTTGTTGAAAAATTTACCGGCGGGGGGATGTTAGCAGAGGGGATGATGCAGTGTTGGTAGAGCCTTCTATGCTCATAAGCAAAATGTAACGCAATGTGGGGACAGCCAGACATGAAAAATGCTGATTATCATATTTTTCTTATTTGTTGTGCTATAAGAGCTACCTTTATGCAAAATTCAAAGTTTCTTGGAAAGCCGGACTTCAAGGGTACTTACCCTATAACTTTTTCTGTTAATTCGATTTGTATGGAAACACCTTTTTAATGACTGTAGCTTTTGATTGCCTTGAATTAGACGTTTGATTTTTTCACAGCTTTCGGGGCTACCCTCCTAACTTACAATAAAGAACGTAAGGTTGATGATATATGATGTAATACTTCCCAACTTCCTGAATAAAAACTTAATTATTTCGTAATTTTTGGTTAAAAAACTGGTATTGCGCTTGTATTTCTTCAGGTATTCATAACATTTGGTGCAATAATTTACAATTAAGATAAAATCAAACTAATATTTGATTTCATTTTTTACATACATTTAGCTTATCAACAAAACTGCAGAGTAATAGTGTGTAGCGCGTTTTATGGGGTTTATGGTGGCTAAATATGGTGGTTAAAACTGTTAAAAAATATTTCATTTAACTTTTTCAAATTACTTTCCTGTGATTTTAATATAAGGCCTATTACTAAGTAAGACTCAGTTGTCCGTCTGTTATTAGGCTGTACTGTATCTCATAACATAAACCATGACCAAATTTTCACAGATAATGTATTCTGTTGCGTCCATAACAACAAATACGAAAAAACGGAATAAAATAATCAGGACTACACTGTGGTAGAACAACGCAACCTTATCCTGTTTATGTTCCTTAGAATAAAATTGTCTCAATGTTAGTTGAGAGTTGAAAAGTTAGTACTTAAATATATGTTTTTTCACAAAATCCTTATTTAATAACAAAACAAGGAATCATATTAAAAAAGGTTATTATTATTCCTCTCAATGGCGCCTTAAGGCTTAAGCCAATGTCAGTTAAATTAAAGATAAATATATTCTTCTTCTTCACGTTGTACGGTGATTGTAGTTTTTGCAACTTGATAGCAAAATTCCAGAAACCACGCGGAGACAACTTGCGCATTAAAAAATGTCAGATACGAGAGCAATATAGAATTTTGTGATCACTGTTAAAAAAGGTTGGCGAAACCTGAAAAGTTTATTTGACAGTTGCAGAAGTGACATTGAGAGATTTAACAGTGACATATCTGTCGTAGATTTTTTGGTTTTGAATTCCAGTTTTTAGTAAAATACTCGTATATAAAATCCTCGGGACACAGTGACCAAACTCCTCCGAAACGGCTTGTCCGATTTTTATGTTTTTTTGTGTATAATTGGTAGGTCTGAGAATATGACGTAAACTATTTTTCATACTTCTACGCGGACGGAGTCGCGGGCAACAGCTAGTTTATTTATAATTAGATGCAAATGCGGAATCGTCTGCGAGAACCGTTACCGGTAATGAGATTCTGTTTTATGATTTTAAATCTGCACACATCGCTGCCTTAAGACTAAAGATCAAGGACGTAAACATCCCAAAATAAAATTAAGAAAACCGTTCAATTTATGCTAATTGTTATGCGAAACGATGACGTGAAATTAAAACAAAAGATAATTTCCACGTGTCAGGGGCACACGCGATTGATAACCGTCATTTCATGACCTACAACCCTGTGTAAAAGTAATTAAGTCCATTAAAACAAAAAGTTTATCACGCGGCAACAAAGGAATGTATAATAATACTTAGTGATAAAAAAAAATATAACAAAAATTGAACAGACGACAAAAAACATGAAAATAGTTTTTTACCACTCTGAAATCGGTCGGTGCCTCAGCACGAGCCAGCATGAGTGAACCTATAGTCATACCTCACCTAAGTACGATATAAGTACTTAAATCACTCCTGCTGGCTCGTGCTGAGGCACCGACCGACTTCAGACTGGTAGAAAATTATTTTGATATTTTTTGTAGTCGGTTCAATTTTTTGTTATAATTTTTTTGGGTCACGCTTTTTAGTGTAAATAATCTAAGATACAATAGTTTAAAACCAACTGTTCGTCACCTTTTACAAAAGATTGCTTTTTTCTGATGCGGAGACGTTCATTATTGAGGAGTCCTGGTGTTTCACCTCACCACCCGTTTTTCCATATGCATTACGAGGAGCATAAATTGCTTAGCAACTGTGTTAAAATAATTGAATTCAACCAGTGAAATTCTTGTTTCTGAAAAGTAACCATCGGGGTCAACTGTGGTCTTCATCATCAGCTCTACTTCACCAAATGATAATTTTCAAGAGCAAATGCACGAGTTACTAATAAATATATCCAATTTACTATAGGTGTCCCTACAACATTTGAAGAGTTCCCCCGATTTCCTTAAGATCCAATCATCAGATCCTGATTTGGTGCTTATGGAACCTAATTGAAGACATTCCTAGACATTAATAAAATGTTCAAATCGGATCATAAATGACAGAGTTCTGAAGTAACAAACATAAAAAAAATACAACCGAATTGATAACCTCCTCCTTTTTTGAAGTCGGTTAAAAAGATCACGTTTTTTGGCACGTTCGAAAACACACTATTATGTAAGTTTTTGTTTTTTAAACAATTAGGTATGTTTTAAAGACATATTGAGTTGCACTTCTCAACTTTTAAAATCATAAGTTATTTGTTTTCTTACATACATTGACGCCAACCGTTTTAAACAATGCGCAAAATAAATTCTCTACGTCTAGAGGAGGAGGAGGAGTGATAAAGCTACCCGGGACTTTTTGTACAGTCATCAGCAGAAGTAAATGAGCAGTTGTAGTGGTCAAAATGATCCACACAGTCTCTTATTGCCTTGGCAGTAGAGTCGTGTGTAGATCTTGTTCAGCACCGTAACCTCATCCACCTGCTGCGCTGCTGGCTGTACAAAACACTCTAAAGTCAATCACGTAGTCAAAATATTTGTTTCCCACGCTTATTTTATGTTCCTACTTTCCAATTGAACCAATCAAAGAGCTACACTTACATTCGTTTCCTTACATATAAAATGGTCCCTTTAGTTAACTATCCCATGTAGAGATAATTTTAATTCGATACGCACGATAACGCTTCATCAAACAATCAGCATTAGGTACGAGTTTATGAATTTCCGCAAAGTAAAGCCTGATTGAATACGATACTTAGGGGCTGTTTCACCATCCATTGATTAGTGTTAACTGACGATTAAATGTGATGCCGTCTCTATTTGTTTTGTTCGAATATACGGAGACGGCATCACATTTAACCGTCAGTTAACACTAATCAATAGATGTTGAAACAGCCCCTTAAGGTCTCTACGCATTACCCCGTATCATACCATGATCGTAATAGCAAGATTTCAGTCAAAAATAGTTAGACACTACTTATATGCCCACTAGTACGTAGGTGCCTAACCAACCGTTTCAGATAAACCCGTGTTCGGTTTTAGTTCGCTTCCTAAGCTACTCTTATTGTGAACTTTTATTCTATTTCTTGTATATGTCGACGAGAGCGGAGAGGAGAGAATAGATGATGATGATGATGATGGACTTCCGTACTTCCGTATAAATTATAAAAAAGAAAAAACCGTCGCCGTTGCGTGTCATGTATGCGCTTGACATTCCGTTCCTGACTCGTTCCTTTACGGTCATGGATACGGTGTAGTGAGTAGAGACCTTTAGTTGACAATTAATCGCGTATTTCCTTTTCACGTTTATCCATTTTCATATTTTTCTTTTCCTATTTCAGCAACTTGTGAAAGGCGACCTCATTTACCTGCCGCATTTCTTCGCTGTGCCGTTCATCAATGGGATCCTCCACGTTTTCGGAGGGATGACGGTCCCCCGGTCGGACTACCACGCCCTCTGGGCCCTTGCTAGGGGCACCCTGAAGTTCCAAAGGGGATCCAATGACCTAGGAGGAGCTATAACCCTTACGCCGTGGTTGAAAGATGTTTTTCCTAAATGGAGCGGCTACAAAGATTTGACCACAGGGAATCAGTTTTTGCTGGACTTTTTCACGGTATGTGTCTAAATTAGTGATTTAATCATTTTATTTTTCAAATTCTTAATATGTAAATCCGCACTGGGCCCGCGTGGGAACTACTGCCCAAGCCCTCTCATTCTGAGTGGAGGCCTGTGCCCTGCAGTGGGACGTATATAGGCTGGGATGATGATGATGATGATGAATATGTAAATTGAGTGCTTGAACTCGAACTTTGAAACTTGTTTTTTTTGTAAAAACATTGTGTAAATGTGTCGTATTTTTTTTTACTATAGGGGAGGGGGGCCCAAAGTGAGCACCATTAGAGGAACTGAGAAAAAAGTATGAAGAAAATATCAGTATCACTTAACTTTAAATGCTATTTAAAGCTGAATTTATCGTAGTTTAATTACACATACTTCAATATTCTGCAAAGTTTAGAAAAACTAATAAAAATAACAAATTACGAAAACTTTACTTTTGCTCGCTTTGCCCGAGGCGGAGCCTAAAGCGGGCACCGCTTTTGGGCAAAGCGAGCACAAAGGGGGCAAAATGAGCACCCTTCATTTATGCAATAACTATAAAATATTTATTTGGAGATAAGGACAAAAACTACGTCGATCAATAAAACTCCAGTGATTTGATGTTGACTTTAATCACACTCAAAACATAACAAATTTAACAAAAAATGGTACTTCTTACAAAACATTGCTTTCCGCCATTGCTTTTGACATTGACTCTTCATCCCAAGCACCTTTTTCAGTTTTTCTTTTGTAATTATTGACCATCTAAAACAATTAAGCAATGAAAAAAAGCAAGCTAAGCGTTTAAATAACACAAAAACAAATAAATCGCTTAAATATGCCTAACGGTATGTGGGCACTTTGCCCTGCCCGCTTTGCCTTTTCGACCAAATCCACATTGTACTCGAACCTAAACTTAAAATATTTCGCGCACATTCAAGAACATTTTACCAAAACAAAGCTAAATAACTGTCAATACATATTACAATTAACGTTTTTCAACAACGTCCTCACAAATCCGCAAAACACTCGATACATACCTCGTATTTTTGATATCTGGACTGATCAAATCGTAATTTTTGACACTACACGCGCACGGTCGCTAACAGGCGGTGGTGGGCGACTGCGGCAGGTGGACCGGGGCGGGGTGGATATCGCCATTGTCCTTATATTTTCAAGGTGAGCGCCAGTGCTCTCTTTGAGCAGTATGCTCGCTTTGGGCCCCCCTCCCCTACGCATACACAAACATCACGCCTGTATTCCCAAATAGGGTAGGCAGAGCACACGAAACGTTACAGCTTCGGAGCCACTTTTTTCCAATTTTAGATTTTAAGTTTGACAAAAACGGTACAGTAGTGACAGGTTTTTTTCTTATAATTATTAAAAACTGGTACACAAAACTATAAATGGCAAGCGCTTATTTTTTACTTAAAAACAGACATTACCATTTACTACAAAGACTAAAAATATGTGTTTCACAGTCACGTTTATTTATAGCAAACTGATATTTATATGTAGTAAGTATACCTAGTGCCATCCACGAAGACGCGTGATTTTGTTAAAATTAGCCATTAATAACATTGTAATAAGAACCACGGCACGCGTCATCGTGAATGACTCTACCTATATTATTATATCATAAGCTATTTTTAAGCTTCTTTGGGCCAGGTACGGTAGTAAATTTAAAATAAATAAAACTATTATGTTGATAAGAGATACAGAGAGAGAGAGAGAGAGAGAGAGTATTATACATATTCGATACGCAAGATAAAATATTCTGAAGAAGAACATCGCACAGTGTAAATTTGGTGTTGTTTTGTTGTTTATTGTAGAAATTCATCGAACAGGCTTTAGCCACACACGATGATTCCTACGACCGGCATTTCCTTGACGTGTATATCAAGAAAATGAAGGAGGAAATCCGAACCAACGGACGTACTACATTTTCAGGTACTTACCTACCTACCTACATCAGCTAAGTCGTACGTGCAATTGATTAAAAAAAAAACTATTCTTGTAGTGTACCCGTGCGAAGCCGCAGGATGAGTCGCTAGTATTCATATACTATTAACTGTGTATCTTTACAAATACGCTTATCTACATATTTATGCGCAAGTTTTACTTATTTATGGACTGGGTCAATTGGTATAAATGTGCCAATTATTAAGTTGTTGATTTATTTCTTTGTTATTTATCTCTTGCTACACTTTACCCGTGGCTTTGCACGCGTAGATCATTAGATCTGGTAATTGAATTGAAGTTCCGGGATTCTACGGGAATACGGGGATTCCCACGGGAATTATCGGAAATTATATACATCGTAGACTTCATTAACGTTGCACTACTCGTAAAACAACTGTGGCGATTTCATGACTCAGCTTAGCATTTGAGATTTCGAGATTTTACCCCGTTCCCGTGGGAATATTGGGATAAAAAGTAGCGTGTGTGTTATTCCAGATGTCCAGCTATCTACATACTAATTTTCATCCAAATCCGTCCAGCCGTTTTAGCGTGAAAGAGTAACAAACATACACACTCGCATAATACTCGTATAGGTAAAGGTACACATGCTAGAACCTGCAGCACCTGTATGCCACTAAAAACATGCTTAATAGTAGCACGTGTTCAACACACACACACTAGTAAGTAGCATTGCTCAATAGTTGCAGCTTTCGTGCTAGTAACTATAGCATGTGTAACAGTACCTTAATATTAGTAGGAAGGATTAGCAAGATAAGATTCTGTCTTCAGTGGACCAGCTGGTGCTAACATGCGTGGACTACATGTTCCCAAGTGCGTCGGCCACTGAAGCCACCCTCACCCTGCTGATAGAACAGATGCTGCTGCACCCGGAGATCCAGGTCAAGATCCACGAGGAGATCGACCGCGTCGTCGGCCGGGACCGCATGCCGAATCTAGACGACAGAAAAAAGTAATTCTAAAGTATATTTTTAACCCCCCGGCGCAAATCGTTATCCCATCCCGCTATCCCACTATTAAAGTTTGTTTGTTACCTTTTCATGTCTGAACCACTGTACCGATTTAGATGAAATTCAGTATACACATGGTTTGAGTCCCGGGGAAGGACATCGAGTAGTTTTTATCTCGGAAAATAAATGAATTCTACGCGGACGGAGTCGCGGACAACAGCAAGTAAGTTACTCGTATAAGTTTACGCCAATGTCTGTCTCTGACTGTCAGTGGCATCGCAACTCTCAAATAAATGAACCGATTACGATGCGGTTTTAACGTTGCGAGTTTCCTTGTGGTAGGTAGTTCTTAGCTGCGTTTCATTTAAATCGATTCAGCTGTTTTTGAGATATTCAACTTTGAAATGACAATGTCGGTTTTTAACTTTTCTTTTTTGTTGTTACTTTATAAAGTTGGTTAGGTTAATTACCGAATTGTAGGTACGGTCAAGGACTCTAATTCATGAGCCACCATGGAACCTTTTCATAGGAAAAGTTAAACCCGTATGGCAAATTTTATGCAAATCCGTTCTGTAGTTTATGCGTGAAAGAGTAACAAACATCCATCCATCGCCATACTTAAAGAAATATTGATTTCAGAGAAAAAAATATAGAATATTTTTTGTAGAAAATTTTATGAAGATTACATGTGTCTTAGAACATTTTTTGCTGGGGGGCAGCGTTTACGAGTTATTTACGAAAAACTAAAAATTGGGACCTTTACACCCCCTCCCCCTCTATCCTAACGGATCCCGGATCGGACCCCCACCCATCAGTACTTTTAGTATGTGGTTTAAAACATCATTCCCTACAATTATGCCAAAATTCGCTTATACTGTACACGAGTTTTTTACCCTGAGCACGTGGCTGTACAACGTTGAACTACAAAAAGTGCAGCTATTATTGATGCTGAATGTACTACCAACTGTATCTAAGCACCAGCTTCAATAAAAATTCGACATGGCTCACAAAAATGCACCAACGGTCAACGACCGCGATGAGCGGTCAAATTGTTGAGAGTACATCAAGATTAAGAACCTTCTATTTGTAACTGACGGTGATGGAATGCACTGCGTCATCTCTGGCAATCAAGTAAAAAAAATCTCCGCATTGTGGTTTATAATTTTGACGGCCCAAGATTCGGAACGCACTTTGTAGAATAATAGCCTAAGCCCGTGGCTTTGCTCGCGTGACGTATTAGATGGCGGTGGGATTGAAATTCCGAGAGGTCACTAATTGCTCACAGCCGTTTCCAAGAAAAATGTATTGTCTTCATAATTACGTTGTAATACTACAAGGAATTACGAACGAGAGTCTATTAGAAGCCCTAAGTCGAAAACTGAGGGCTTTAATGAGTCGATGTTCGTAATTCTAGTACCGCCCGTGAGACATACAATGTTTTTCATCACATTTGCAAGTAAAATTGTATATTCGTATAAGAAAAACTATTTTTTTTTTCAAAAATTGAGGATACCGCTGACTACACTCTTGGCAGATTGAGATGTTAAATATAATTAGGTCGGTCCTGACGCCATGTAAGGGCACGCAATAACAGTGTTTTTTCTTTCTTTTTTTACGTAGGTATAACTGACCGTGATTGATCCCTATCTCACCTGATAGTTTAATTTAATTTATAAATATTACATTCATGTGATAATTAATACAAAATCTTTAGAAATAACGGTAGAGATTTTTGAATTTTATCCCTGTTCCGTGGGATAATACAATAATCAAATTTACCTAGTTATGTATAATTCCTCCGATCCAGCTATTTAGTATACATACTAAATTTCATCCAAACCCATCCCGCAATTTAAGCGTGAAAGAATAATAACAATTTCGTCTTTGCCCCGCGGGAACTTTGCAATTTATGCTATCTATGCTAATTAGAAATACTGCAGCTTCCTGTTAGTAAATATTTTTATAAATCGGATTTTTAGTTCCAGAGATTATCCAAATACCAATATTTATACAGAAATAGGCTAAGTACGATAAAGAGTGGAAATAAGTACTTAGAGGATTTTCTCTGTTATTATCAAATTATAACTAACATAAAAATTATTGTTTTTTTTTTCATCCGGTATCTACCTACTACGAGTGTTACTATACTGTCTCTACCAGTTTTGCATTTGTCTACCTGTAGACCGAGGCCAAGGAGACTCGTTTTCTCACAAAGCAAGGTCAACAAATGCGGAAGTGCAAACGAAATGAACAAGTAATATATATAATGTAAATTAATACCTACTCGTACTACACTTAAAATTGACGTCTCAGTCTCAATATTGACCAAAAAATAATAGACGACACATGATTGTTTCCGACTTTCGTCCTATTTTTTCGAAATTTAGTCACTAATTCCATAATCCTGTTAAATAACTTAAATACTTAGAACTCGTTCTTGGTAGAATCTGGCTGGATTGATCTGTGTTTTATCTTACTTTTAAGAAAATTGCAAAAAAATACGCAAAACTAACAAAGTATTTCATGTCATATTTTCGAGTCCTTAGATGATGTTCCCATTTTTACGGTTCCGTAGCCGAAATGGCAAAATCGGAGGAACCCTTATAATTTCGTCATGTCTGTCTGTCTGTTTGTCCGTCCGCGGCTTTGCTCAGGGACTATCAATGCTAGAAATCTGTAATTCTGCACGAATATATAGGTATGTAAGCTATGCGGACAAAATGGTACAATAAAAAATTAAAAAAAATTTTTTTTAGAGTACCTCCCATAGACGTAAAGAGGGGGTGATTTTTTTTTCTCATCCGACCTTGTAGTGTGGGGTATCGTTGGATAGGATTTTTCGATTCAGTGATTTGTTTGGAAAACATTCAACTTTAAATTGCAAATTTTCATTATAATAGAGCGTCCTCCCCCCCTCTAAAATCTAAACCGGAGGGTGAAAAAATAAAAAATAAATCAGGATGGTAGCAAGTATATCAAAATTACAGGGAAAACTACTTATATAACAGTTAAGTTTTCTTGAGAATTATTAGTAGTTTAAAATCCTTCTTTTTAAAATTCTTCTTCCTTTATAAAGTCGTTCCTTGCAAATACATATAAGAAATTCGAAAGTTAGTGTGTCTGTCTGTTTGTCTGAATTTTACGATGATGTCACTGAAACGATCAATATGCAATGCAATTTGTATGGATATAGTTAGTACATAGGATAGTTTTTATCCCGGAAAATTGCATAGTTCCCACGGGATAGACATAAAGATTGATCAATTTCAATGCGTTTTTTTTTAAATGAAAGCTAGTTTTCTTTCTGTGGTTTTAGCTATGTTTAAAGCTGCGCGTCCACTTCATCGGAATCGAGCGGACGAATTACGCTTGGGATGCACAAAAAAAAAACCTATAGTTTTTATTTTATTTTTGGAAAGAATAGGGTATTTTAAGATATTATTTTCATCGATTTTGAATTTGGGTGAATATTTATTTTTTTATAATTTGTTTACGAAATACGCTGGATGACGTCACAGTGAGACAACCACGTTCCATTGCCTACAAACATTCAGGTCGTACATAAGATAATCTGTGGCATTACAATTTGTCAATAAATACAAGCACGGCTTAGGGTCCTAAATTAACCATGACATATAGTTTTATTTATTTCTCTTCTTTTAGCTTCGATTATTCCTGTGTTTGTTTAATGGTGTGATAGTAAATAGATTTAATAATTTAATTTGTAAAAATACATTGGAAATACTCGTATACATTTCGGACTTTACGATAAATGACAACTGTTTAAAGCCGGTTGCGCATCATGTGATTAAAGTTCTATCTTTGTCACTCTTTGCTATTATAAGCAGGACAGCAACATTTCAAACTGTCAATTTGCTTTAGAGTGTAGACCTGCTTTATAACTGCCTTTGTGACGGGACACTGCAGGGGTCAAATGAAGGTCATTACTTACATTTTGTTTATTTAATTCAGTTTATCACATTTTTGGAATCTGATTTCTGAAAACGCTTCACAAAGCCTATTTCTCCAAATGGTTTTCGATTTATTATACGTTGTCAAAAATTAGGACATCCCGAATGCAGTAGACGCGCAGCTTTATAATATAATAATCTATTCAGTGGTTTTTGATATTCGACTTCATAGTTGTACTCGGCCGGGCACTATAGTTAGGTTCTACGCTTAGATGGTTCTACCTTCGAATAAAAACAATTAAGTCAGGAAGCGTAATTCAGTAAAAAATCCACACGAAATGTGGCCATACTTTAAACCAAAACGACTTATGATTCAAATACGAATGATTTTCGAGTTTGCAAATAGTGCTTCTTGATTGGTAAAATTCAAATTCAGAAACAAAACAGGGTTTGGTTTGCGCGCGTGATGCACGGAATGACGCGCAGAACACGGTTTTTAAGCTCCGCCTACTTATTATTTATTCGTAGGGTTCCACACTTGAAAATATGGCACTCGTGGCGGAACATTTCATTTCGTCTCCTAGGTACTGATCATACCCTGTTCTCTCTTCAGCATGCCGTACACAGAAGCGTGTCTACGAGAGATGATGCGTTTTGAGACCCTCGTGCCCCTCGGAGTACCACATCGGACTACTGCACCTGTCAAACTAAAGGGCTATGATATCCCCGAGGTAAGTCCCACTCATATTATAAATGTAAGTCTGTTTGTTTGTTTGTTACCTCATTACGTCTGAACCGCTGAACCGATTTAAATGAAATTCGATTATACGGATAAAGGAAGGAGATAGGATAGTTTTTATCCCGGAAAATTGCATAGTTCCCGCGGGATAGCGATAAACGAACTCTACGCGGGCAACATGCTAGTAATAATTGGTGTAGGCTAAAGTATTTAGGTGATCGCGATGTTCGATTTTCATACATATAAGTTATCCGTACGAGTCCTTTTTGCAAAAATAAGTATCTATTGGAACGACTCAAAAATATGTTACAATACGGCCTTATTGCGTCGGAATAAGTGTGTGGTCCTTATTTTTGAAACTTCATATTTTTACACTTGACTGTACTTTGCTCTGGTAAAAGTCAATTTTATTATACGATGTTGAACGAAAACGTGACTTACAATAAATGTTTTTATCTTTCGAGTTGAATATTAATGTCGACTACTGTTCTGTGTTGAGGGCATAAAGTAAGTTCAGGGACTTTTAAAAGTATAATTAGTATTTTTTTATATTTCTATTACATTTTAACATTTATTCTAAGAAGCAATGTAAACTATAATTTTTGATGTTTGTATCCTGTCAGGCGCCGTCAATTGGGCTCTTGGGTGGCGTTAATTGATTTGTATGAATAAATGAAACATCTAAAGGCTCCATTATTTTTAAAATTCGCTAAATTAATGTCGTTCAGTTTGACGAGTACGATCTGCTTTAATTATTTGCTCCTGTTAAAAACCTCACCCAGTATATAATCTTCACTATACCTGTACAGTTTCATAAAACCTTTATGTGTCTTGGTGATTTTATGGTCATTCAACTCGTGACCATGAGATCTCTGATGCGCTTTATGGTAAGTTCAAACAACAAACGGCTTGTATTTATCTCTCCCCATTTCGAGAGCTATTTTGCGTGTTTTCTTAACATAAAAACTGACCCCGATGTGTACACGTGTTGAAAATTTTAGATTCTTAGGTCATGGTAATGTCGATTCATTGATTTTAACGAATTATACTTTTTATTTTCCAGAATTCTCTGGTATCTGTGAATTTAACTAGCTTACACATGGACAAAAAGATATGGGGCGACCCAGAAGTATTCAGGCCTGAGCGTTTTATCGACGACGGCCAAATCAACCTGTCCAGCGACAAGTCCTTGCCTTTTGGAGCAGGTAAATTATGCCATTGCCAGCTCACTAATATGCTTTTACGGCGAACCCATAACCGTTAAATGACACCTTGTGAGTGGAATGTTGTTGTTGGTTGTTGTTACTGCCTACAGTCGAAACGCACATCTGCGGGGCTACTACGAAACTTGAAACACGAAGTTCGTATCGTACCGTCCCTCTCGCTCTCTTATTAAATAGTATAAGTGTCACAGGGACCGCACGACACAAACTTCGAGTTTCGACTTTCGTAGTAGCTCTGCTGTGTCGATAAAATTTTGTTTAGTGGGTAGGCACTTCTCAAGAGTATATATTTTTGGTTTATGGTGTGACATCACCATTAAATTAATTAAAGGAAAAGAAATGGCATACGACCGCGCATATGGCTTTAAGGCCATATCTTTTTTCTCAGCTCAACTCCGTCTGTCCCGAAGTTCATTGTTCAAAAAAGGATTATTTCAGAGATGATGGTGCTAAAAGGATTTCATTGCTGATTACCGCAACCTACTAAAACCTTTGAAAACATGGAAAACTTAGCTCTTACATTTCAAAGTCAAGTCAAAGTCAAAATATCTTTATTCAATTTAGGCTATAACAAGCACTTATGAATGTCAAAAAAAAATCTACCACCGGTTCGGAAAAACCTCTGTTGAGAAGAATCCGGCAAGAAACTCAAAGAGGTATATATTTTTTTCAAACAGATTTACAATATTATTAAATGATATGTATATAGGTACATCACAAGTATTTAACACAACTTTATTTTTAACACAGTAGGTTCGCTATTTGAAGGGATCGCTAATGCGGATCGGAATTATTTCAAAATATCCCTGTCCATGATATAATCATTAACTTTATAATACGCCTTAGATATTAATTTCTTCTTGACAATAAATTACATTGACAGCGGGAGAGGCAAAAAAGTGACGACATCAATT
The DNA here is from genome assembly GCF_025370935.1 of Choristoneura fumiferana. Lineage (NCBI taxonomy): Eukaryota > Metazoa > Arthropoda > Insecta > Lepidoptera > Tortricidae > Choristoneura > Choristoneura fumiferana. The sequence goes on along the minus strand of NC_133475.1, from coordinate 6,830,778 downwards.
GTGGAAGGAACACAGTGACATAATTTCTTTCCTTTTTATTATTAGTTCCGTTTGTATCACACAACAATACCCAATGTTTGCAGATAAAATTAAAAATGGTACGTAGTTAGGTAGACGCTCTTCTGTAAATATGTAAGTTCTTGGCTCGGATCTAAATTTACCTCCAATTTGCATACTTTCTGTATGCATGTTATGTTTGAATGTCGAAAGTTTTAACTCACAATTGTACGGCAGAAACAAACCCAACCTACTTTCTCAAATAGCGGGTTGTTGCAATGAGGGCTGCCTGTACCTAAACCTACATGTTTATAAAGCCAGTCGAAAACAAGCCAAACTTTATACCTGCCTACCTTTTTTTACCTTGGATCGATTAAACCCCAAAATCAACGTTTGCAGTTCATTAGTCAATCTGAAATCACAAAGCAATTATTAATATACGAACTTCAAATGTGGCTGCAATGCAATGTGCTTGTAATGCGCATAATATTGAGCTATTTTCTACTAATAGGTACAAATGGAGTAGAATGAATATTCATTCCATTCGGAGTACAATGATGCACTGCACACATGATGATGATGATAAATTCGTATTGTCACAGGTCGTCGCCTCTGCGCCGGGGAGACCTACGCCCGGCAAACCATGTTCCAAGTGTTGGCGGCGTTCATGCAAGCCTTCGACGTGAGCTCTGCCGACGGCCGGCCGCTGATCAAACCGGCGCGCCGGATACAAGGCATCATCACCACGATACCAGAGTTCTGGGTGCGGGTTACACCCAGAGCTTAACTACGTTCCGTCTACATAAGTTATTTATTTACTTCAAGAACATATTTCGTGAATAGATATACATGCATTTGTGCGAGTAGCGTGTATTCAGCAATCCGCGTGAGATCATTCCTGCAGCGTCGTCTTGTAGCTACCTATCTCGGTTGGACAAGATTTTCGAGCACATCCGCAAGGCAGCTCAGGGCTTGCTACAAGAGTCCGAGTTGTTTATCAGCCCGCTTGAGTCTAACAGGGCTAACAATTTTAGCTCATTCCTCCAACTCCAAGTGCCAGCCAAGCACCAGCAGTTAATTATTACTGCACTCCGATTTCTGGCCGGAAGGTGTGGTGTTTCGTTGCTTCATTATAAGCCAGCTGGTTAAGATAGACGTGACCCATGATTTACTTACTGCACTGGCTGAGCGCGCTGAAGTGGATCTTGGCCTAACGCCATTTGTCCCTATACTGTGCGATCGAAAGCCAGTCGGGCCCATCCTCCGCCTGTAGAGCCCATGTCTTTTAGCCTCCGTGGTAATTAATTATGGAGTGTGATGATTTTGAATGCTACGAGTATATAAGGAAAGTCAGTGAAAAGTAGTGCGTAGTCTTCTAGCTGTTCGATTTGGTTAGTTACTAATATTGGCAATTTTATTCGAAGGGGTCTTTGATTTGTGACAAAACAAAACACTAATAAATGGTGTGCCTTCACTTTTTTGTTTGGCGTAGTTATTTGAAGTAAAACACGTGTGTACCTATTTCATGTAGATAACTTACACACAGAATTTCATTAATGAATATTTTAAAATTTCAATTAGTTATTATAGATATTTAAGTAAATATTTCTGGTTTTATTTAATATTTCTTAAGAGAACTAATGAGTGTATGGCAGTATAATGACAGATACATACCCAAGTGTGTCGTATTTTGCAAGTACCTAATTATATTATTATTGTGAAAATTTCATTTATTAATAACATTTTATAAAATATTTTAATGTTTCTAGTGAAATATGTGATAATGTCTCATATGATTTTTATTAAGTAAATAAAAAAAGATGTACAATGCGTTTTTTTTTGACATGATACACTTCGCAATATATTTTTTATGAAACCATTACGTATGAAAAAGACGTATGAAGAATAACGTTAGGTACCTAATCAGAATCAGGATGAATTGCGAATAATAATTTCATAACTTTAGTTTGAAATGTATAAAGAATTAGTACGAGAGCTGGCACCAATGTTTGGGTAGGTATTTGAGGCAAGCTGAAAACTTGTCCCATCCTCTCTCTCCTATTACCCCTATACCCCAACACGGATCTGCAGACTTGGCTGGTAAGTAGCGGGGCTAAATCAACCCCTAAATTTTTTAATTTATTTTTCAAAAATGTGAGGCAATATATGCAATTTTTAGGGTTCCGTAGTCAACTAGGAACCCTTATAGTTTCGTGATGTCTGTCCGTCTGTCTGTCGGTCTGCAGCTAAGCTCAGAGACCGTTAGTACTAGAAAGCTGTGGCATGAATATAAATACATATCAGTCACGCCGACAAAGTGATAAAACCAAAAAAAACCAAAAAAAAATAGGTTAGGTACACGTAAAGTGGGGTGGTTTTATTTCCTCGACTAACCCTATAGTGTGGGGTATCGTTAAATAGGTCTTTTAAAACTATTGGGGAGTTTCCAGTGAGATTTTTCGATTCAGTTATCTGTTTGCGAAATATTAACTTTAAAGATAAAAAAACATTCAAATTGAGCGTCCCCCCTCTTAATATAAACTGTTGGATGAAAAAATTGAGAATGGTAGTAAATATATCAAATTTACAAGGAAAATTATAGTGGCTTAATTATAGATTTAGATTTCTTGAGAATTATTAGTAGTTTAAGAGTAAATAGCAGCCAAAGGTATAAAACATACCTAAACTTGGAAGCTTCCGTACACAATATGAAATCCTTAGAAAAATATTATGTAAGTACTTGATTTTTTCGGAATGGCTACGGAACCCTATCCTGGGCGTGTCCGACACGCTCTTGGCCGGTTTTTGTATGTTGTGCTTGAATCTTCTTGTTCTTCTTTTTGTGCCTCTTCCCATTATTTTGGGGTCGGCCTTCCTCGTTCTCATGCGCCAGGTCGGTCGATCCTGGGTGGTCTCTTCGTTCAACTGGGCCTATTTGAAATCCCAGACGATTTAGTCGGGGCTTTAACATTGCCAGGCGCGTACAAAAATATTTTGCAAAAAATGTATAGTTAAAAGTTATATGAGGCAACTTGAAATTTTAATGGGGTAGGGTGGGGTAGGATTTAAGTAGGATTATTTATTGTTTATAACTAAAAATAACAAAAAAAAGACTGATCATTTTGGTGGGACTTTCTACCTGCCAGGTGGTAGGTACCTGGCAGGTGTTTAGATCTTAGCGGCTTACCTCCGTACCTTACCTTTAAACCTATAAGGAACAAATACAATACACAAGAAAGTAGAGATACTTCCGCTCTCTAACTCCTTGCAATGATTCCAACAGTAACCTTAGTCGAGATAGGTAGTACATTTACATGTAGTAGGTAGAACAAAAACACATACGACTGCGACGCCCACCGGGCATATCTACTACTACTTTAAAAGGCGTAATATACTTACTTGTTTGTTTCCAAAATTATATTGCAAACATTTATTGTCGTTAATTAACGACAGGCGATTTAAAAGGGTGGGCGGTTAAATGTGACCGTGTCCGTTTACAATCAACTATATGTACGTACGTGCTATTTTCTCGTGCTCGTGCATTACGAGAACCTAGGATGCATACCTGATCACAGTCTAAAGATTCGAAAGCAATTCAGATATTTAATGCAATGGATCATTTATAATATAACTAACTTGTTTAAGTAACTTCGTCGAACTTTAAAACACGCAGTGTGTGCCAAATCAATAAATAAATTACTTACTTAAAAAAGAAAAAGTCAGTGCGGTCAGTGACTTGCCACAAATGCCGCCTCGCCGCAAAATGGGGCGTGCAATACGATCCTTAAAGCCGATTTTGGAATCCGCCCCTTTTTGCATTTTCATGTAATTACTTTGTTCCGGCTAAAACTCAAAATAACGCGTTTTGTCAGTAATAGACCAAGCTAGAACGATTGTCCGTCATCGTTAATCCCCTGTGAAATTCATACACATACGGGTTGAATCGATAACCTCCTTTTTTGAAGTCGGTTTGAAAATCCTGCCTACTTACCCCAACTCTATTTAGTTGTCCAAAATGCAACGTCCATTGGAGGACAATTTTGCCAGTGTCTAGTAGGTTTTGCCGTTGTACGGTAAAAAAATTCTAGAAAACGAAATATGAGAGGTAATGGTGGATGAACGAAGACAGCGCGAATCCAAAATGCAACTTATTTTGATAGATGATCCATAAATGATGACCACAGATATTCAATGATGTGAAAACCTAGAACCTATTGCAAACTAAATAATCTGTTCAGTAAATCGATTAATTTGTTAATTGAATAGATCAAAGTATCTTTGTCTATATTTTAGTATTTACAATACTTGATTTGATTCCGAAGACTGTTTATTCAATTATAAAGCAGTGACTATTTTTTATTTTTAAGGTAAGTAAATAAAAATCGCAATATCAAATTTTCCACCATCTCTACGCTAGTCTAAGCTACTACAGATTAAACACATGTTTCATTCAAGAAATAACGTCAGATTTTGACGAAGATATTTCAAATGAAAAATAAATATTTCAATGCAGATTATTTCGCGCTGTCATCGTTCATCCACCATTACCTCTCATATTTCGTTTTCTAGATTTTTTTTTCCGTACAACGCCAAAAACTACTAGACACTGGCAAAATTTATTGTCCTCCAATAGACAGAGCCATATTTTTTTAAAGAAACAACAACAACAAATATTTCAATAAGTATATCAAGTGAATTTTGGTGAAACAATTGATTAGATGTCTAGTTAAAAGACAAGAATTATAGATAAATGTGTTATTGATTCGATCTAGTTGGTGTTTATACAAGAATTTTGATAAAGTCGGTTTGTTTACACTTATAATAAATTGGATTGGTATAACGTATCAGGAGGCCAAAGCCCGTCAATATCCCGAAGATAACGTTCAATATAAATAAACAACATTCATGTAAAGTTACGTCGTAAATTAACTTGGTTGTGAAAGAACAAAAATACAGAAAGATTTACGACGCTAAGCCGCAGGCGGAGCGGTGCAGCGCGGCGCCGTCCCGCTGACGCTTATATTATTTAATACGAGAGTGAGAGGGACGGTACGATACGAACTTCGATTTTCGAGTTTCGTAGTAGCCCAGCTGCACCGCCTCTGCGCCGCGCTGCACCGCTCCGCCTGCGGCGTAGCGTCGTTTGTAGGGCACACATCACAGAATACCGCGCCACGCTTATTTCCCGCGCGATATTATATCTGTGTGCCCTCTTTCATGTTAGCTCGAAAATAACAACCGGTACCGCTCTCGTGTGTTTCAAGTTTTAGACTTTACCCGGTTCGCAAGCCATTAGATTCAGCAGTTGAATTGAAATTTTGGGATTTTACAAACTTTTCGTGGGAATTCACAAAAATTACAGTGATCTTCATTGACATTGTACTAAAAACATCATGACAAATTTTATGACCCTAAACCCAGCAAATATAGCCCAAAGATGAAGATGAAACTTTGCTCGTATCCGTTCATTTCGCAACTAACGTTTGGCAAACTCTAAAACTGTAAATTTTAATATTACAGGATTTATTTCAGAGCCATCGTGTTGAACCCTTCAGGTTAGGTTTGGTTAGTTTTATAAAAATCCTGAAATATTTACAGTTTCAGAAATATTAAACAGTTGCGAAATGGGTTCCACAGAAAACCAGCGTTACTGCACATAATGTGCGGCAACACATGCTGAGTGGAGACCCTTTTTGGTATCCTGCCGTGTCACCATGTACCTAACATAGTTTTAGTGCTAGTTTTAGTCTTAGTTTTAGGTGGTACTTATGGAGCCAAAATAAACCTTTCTTTCTTTCTTTCAAATGAAATCCGTGTGGTGTCGGGTTAGAATTACACCTCTCCATTTCTTCCGTGGATGTCGTAAGAGGCGACTGAGGATATAGGTTAAGGTATACCGTAGGCGACAGGCTAGCAACTTGTCACTATTGTACCGTTTTTGTCAAACTTAAAACCTAAAATTGCTAAAAATGGCTCCGAAGCGGTAACGTTTCGTGTGCTCTGCCTACCCCATTTGGGAATACAGGGGTGATGTTTGTGCGTGTTTTGTGAGAAATGAAAAGTTGCGAAATGAATCAGGTTGCCAAACGTTAGCTGCGAAACATTAGTGAACCAACTTTTCTTGTAAATGGAGTTGTAGTGTACAGCAAAATGGCATCTCGTCAGTTTTCCGCATTTATTCGACTACACGTGTGACCGCAATGGCACTTGATTTAATTAAAATCTAATCTGAACACGCTACTGTTTTTCTTTCCGTTCCAAATTAATTATCAACTAATGTTTTGTGATTTTAACATACAGATCATATACTGCGTCACACTCGCGTGATAGATATAAAAACACTCATTGTAATCATAACAATAACACGACTTCGCGGTTTTATTAAAATGTATCTTTGTTCTATTTTACTATACATTGTTTTGAAAATAAAAATACATTAAGTACTTAAACGGTACTAAATGAATAAAATTCCAGCTTTTCATGTGGAAATAGACTTTGATGATTATGTTTTATGTATATATGTAGGTATTATGAACGCATATATACAACGTGGTTGAGTTAAAGTGAAATCAGCAGAGGCTGGAATTTTTGTGGCACTTTAGTAGAGATAAACAATAGTCGGCCTTAACATTTTGTGAAATAGGCTTGCAACTAACACAATGAATAGTTAACAATTTCTAATTTACTAATTTCCATTCAGTGTTTTTTCAATTTGAAAGAAAAAAAGAAAATGTTTATTCGGCAATATAAATTAACTTGTAGGTAACATATATTAGGTACATACGTACATAACTTAATGTTTAAGTAAACTTATAGCTAGCCGAAAGGGCTGGCTGCTCAGCAATGCTTGCTTTCCTATAATAACGATCGATATAAAAAATACGATTATTATTTTATGACAATTTAATTTAAAGTCTAAATATATCGATTTCATTTAGGTAGAGTCGAGAAGCGAGAAGTCACTTTGACAGATCAAAAGAACTACGAAAATTCCGGCCTCTGGAAATCAGTCTAAAAAGTAGATTAACCTAAGCATTAAATGAAACTTAAGACTTTTTCTTCTTCTTAAGATGCCTCTCCGACTAGCGAAAGTTGGCAGTCAATTCTGAATATGTCTCCCTGTCTCTAGCGAGGCGGAATAGACGGGCAGCACTCGCGATGCCGGTCCACTCCCGAAGATTCCTCAGCCAAGACTTCTTTCGTCAACCTACGTGTCTTTTGCCAGCGACTTTGCCCATCATAATGAGCTGCAAAAGACAGTATCTATCACGTCGCAACACATGTCCCAGATACGCCATTTTTCTTTGACGGATGATATTCCAAAGACATCGTTTCTCGGTGACACGTAGTAGGGCCTCTTCATTAGTCACCCTCTGTGTCCAGCTTATCTTTAGAATGCGTCTATAACGGGTCCATATTGACTGAATTTTTCCTTCATAACAGAGACGTATCATAGTTTTCTTATTAATCAGGCATTAATAAGAAAACATTTGAACTCATAAATGTTGTTTTTCATAATGGTAACTACCTATTCAAAATAAGATTTACTTATATCGTTAATTATTTATATTATACTAGATTTTACCCGCGACTTCGTGCGCGTAGACAACATAAGTAATACAAAATAATATTCGTTTTTTAATGGAAGGTGATGTAACAGTTTTTTTTTCTAAAAACCCATTTGACCTACCTACAACAAAACTACTATACAACAAATAAAGAAATGAAAGAATGAATGAATGTTTAAAATGAACTGAAGTTGAATTCGCTTATTTCCATCCCGTGGGAATTTCGCATTTTTCCGGAGAAAAAGTAGCCTATGTCAATTAAGGATAGTGTAGTTTTCTATTGGTGAAAGAATTTCTAAAATCAGCCACGAAGTTTAATTCACTTACTACTATCCCACGGGAATTTCGCATTTTTCCCGGGAATATGTAAATTAGGGATAGTCCAACTTTCTATTGTTGAAATTATTTCTAAAATCAGCCCCGAAGTAGAATTTACTGACTATCATCCCGCGGGAATTTTGCATTTTCCCTGGGAAAAAATAGCCTAATCAATCGGGGATAGTGTAGCTAGTTGTTGGTAAATAATGTTTAAAATCAACCCTGAAATTGAATTCACTTTTTTCAATAACGCGGGAATTTTACGTTTTCCCGGAGAAAAGAAGCGTATGCCAATCAGGGATAATGGAGCTCCCAATTAGTAAAATCTCTTTTTTAAGTCAACCCCAATGATGAATTTGCTTATTTCAATCCTTCATGCATTCTTCCGTAGAAAAGCAGCCTATGTCAATCAGAGATAGTAGGTACTGCAGATTAATATCAGTGAAAGAATTTTTAAGCTCCGAATTTGGATTGTCTTACTTATATCCTGCGAGAATTTTGCATTTCAAAGAAGAGTAATCTTTACCAATCAGCAATAGTGTAGCTTTATATTAGTGGAAGAAGTTTTATAATCAGCTCTGAAGTTGAATTCAGTTTTTTCTATCCCATGGGAATATAGGATTTTCCGAAAAAAAGTGGCCTATGTCAATCGAGGATAGTCATATTATATTATATGAAAGAATTTTTAAAAGCAGTGCTAAAGTTGAATTTACTTATTTCTATCCCGCGGGAATTTTTCATTTTCCCGGCGAAAAGTAGTCTATACCTACTAATGAGGAATAGTGTAGCTCACTATTGGTGAAAGAATTTTAAAAATCAGCCCCGTAGTTGAATCCAGTTTTTTCTATCCCATGCGAATTTTGTAATTTCCCGAAGAAAAAGTAGCCTTTGCCATTTGGGGATAATTATATCACATAATATGTAAGATATTTCTTAAATCAGCTCCAAAATTGAATTAGTTTATTTCTATCCCGAGGAAATTTTGCATTAATTCAGATAAAAAGTAACCAGTGTCAATCAAGGATAGTGTAGCTTAGATACTAACGGTGTTTTTTTTTTTAAATCAACTCAATAGTTTCAGAGATTCGACTACAAACAAAGAATCGAAAAAAGTTTAGATATTTCCCTATCCCGCGGGAAAAATCCTTCCTTAGCGCACCTCTACAACACTCGAGGTACATGTATGACAAATTTCAAGTCTCTAGCACAAGTAGTTTAGGTTATGCGTTGTCTGTCAGTCAGTCAGTCACGGACGGTACTGTTTTATAGGTATAGATTAATATTAGTTGAAAAATATGCTCGGTCCTGGCGCTTCGCCGGCTGCTTCCGCGGCACGCTCGCTTCGCTCGCTCGGCTCGTGCACTGTAGAGTCACAGTTCTACCTAACACTCCTTGCTTCGCTCGTCGTCGTACCTAACGGAGTCCTTCGTCAAATAGATCATTTCGTATCATCGAAAATTTTCCAAGTCCCTGCGCGTCAATAATGCGGGTGAATAACACTTATTCTGTTCTCTCGTAGTCTTATTAACTTCTGTAAATCTGTTTAAAAAGAATATACCTCGTTGAGTTTCTTGCCGGATTCTTCTGCCAATTTCTCGAGGTTTTTCCGAACCGGTGGTAGTTTTTTTTTGACATTCATAAGTGCTTAGCTTAAATTGAATAAAGATATTTTGACTTTGACTTTGACTTTATGATTAAGAAATATATGAAAACAAATATTAGTATTAACAAAGTTATGAATATTGGCGTTATGAATTAGAATGACAAGGAGTTTCGATCGTTTATATTATTATAAGAAAATATATGAAAACCAATATTAGTATGAACAAGGTGTATGATTAGTGATATTATGAATTCTGATGACTGAGTTTCTATTGTTAGTATTAAAAAAAAAAACCAAGACGTAAGACGTAAGACCAAAGGGCTGGCAGACATCTCTCAACGAATCGCCATCGCGATTCAACGAGGGAATGCTGCTATATAGGCTTTTGGGCACCAAGCCACGAGGTTTTTTTTAGATTTACCCCCTGTTTCACCAGCCATTGATTAAATTTATCTGACGGATAAATGTGATGCAGTCTCTGTTTGTTTTGTTCGAATACATGGAGACGGCATCACATTTATCCGTCAAATAAAATTAATCAATGGGTGGTGAAACAAACCTTAATGTAGTAGGTTAAGTATTTAGTTCATAGTTAAGTTTGGGAACTATATTTTCTGTCACTTAGATTTAGATTTGTCACTAAACTGCGATACCCTAATTATTATATCCCTAAAAAATATATTGGTCATCAAATTAATCAAATCTGTCTCTAATTATGAGTCAGCAGATTAATAGATCTGTTACCAAATAAATAGATGAGTTCCTTAATTCGATGCTTCTACCTATTACGACGACGAGCGCAGCGAGGAGTAGTGTTAGGTAAAACTGCGACCCTCAGTGCGCGAGCTGAGCGAGCGAAGCGAGCGTGCCGCGGCAGCCGCCGGCGAAGTGCCAGAACCGAACATATTTTGCTAATACATACTTGTATGATGAATATAAATGTTTGTAGTAGGTACTTGAGTCTTGGATGTTTGTATGTATTTAAGTAAATATGTATGTATGTATGTCTACCCGATTATTTAGCATCCATAGAACAAACTTTGCTTAGTTTGGGGCTGGTTCAATTGGTGTAATTTGTAAGAAGATATTATTATTTCATTTATTGTATATCATTATCGTCAAATTTCACTTCAATTATTTGATGATCAATATTATTTTCCAGTGATTATAATTAATTTTTAGGAAGCCATTTCTATATTGTTTGATGATTCAGGTTTAGTGACACATTTATTATTTTGGAACCCAATATAATTATTACATGTTCAATATTAGGTATTTCCGAGTAATTTTGAAATAATATTTAGGTAACCGTTTTAATATTATTTGGTGATTCAATTTAGGTGACAGATCTACTATTTTAGGAACAAATATTATTTATTTTTTAGGTCACCGAAAACGCATTTATTAGGTGATCAATAAAATCATACCCGTTAAGTTTTATTCATGTTAATTTTTCTTAATATGTTTACCTACTTATTCTTAGTTTCCATTAATAAAATTTTATTACATACTTAAATAATAGGTACATACATACTAAACATCCAAGATCCAAAAGCAAACATTCGTCCGGGTCGGATCGAACCCGGGACCTCAATCTTCGTTGTCAGGTTCTCTAACCACTTGGCTTTCCAATCGTCCAAATAGAATATATATATACCTAGTGTTATCCACGAAGACGCGAGATTTTGTCAAAATTAGACATTATTGACATTGTAATAAGAACCACGGCACGCGTCATCGCGTGCGTGAATGACTACGTATAATGGATCTAACTTTTTCTCTATTGCCAACTGCGAACTGCGGCGTGGAAGGGACGAGAAAACCACCACACTAATTTCCCAAGAAAGTCCTAATAAAGGTTCATAATAAGGTACTGATCAAGGTTCGGAACTGGTTTAAAAAATAACGGTAAATACCGGTTTATTACGGTGTAACTTCGAACTTTAATTAGAACGCAAACATTTTTAATAACTTAATTGTAACCTAAAAAAACAGCAGGGCTACTACGAAACTAGAAACTCGAAGTTCGTGTCGTGCGGCCCCTCTCGCTCTCGTATTACGTATTAAATAGTATAAGTGTCAGAGGGACCGCACGACACGAACTTCGAGTTTCGAGTTTCGTAGTAGCCTTGCCGGTTTATTCGACGAGTGACAGCCCGCCGGCCGGCGGCGTAAACACAGCCATGTAGAGCTACTTGTTGTTTATTACAATAGCTCGTCAAGTCAATGGTGTTATTTCGCGCCTTTGTACTAAAGGGCAATGACCTAAAGTGTTCTTACGGGAGTTATGGATTTACGAATAGTATAGAATTAGTAGAGTTTGACGGACGAAGCGTAGAGACATATATAGTGATTTTTTCCAATAATGCGAGGAAGTATAAAAAAAAATATTAAAATTTTCAATTAAATAGCCCTTATTCTTTTCTTCGATACTTGTTTTTTTTAAGTAAATACACGACACGACTCATGTACCTAGCCATTTCAGTAGAATTAATAATTTAATTAAAAATAAAATTTTATTTATATCACATTATAATATTATACATAATACATGTACTTACTTAAAATTAAAAATATAAAATTAAATGTAATGAAGCATTTTATGACTAAATTACGTCGATCGAAGAACGGATAGCCGTTAGGGGAGAAAAGTTCTCCAGTAGCGACCACGAACTCCGCAAGAGTTGCGGGCAACCAGCAGGGCTACTACGAAACTCGAAACTCGAAGTTCGTGTCGTGCGGTCCCTCTGACACTTATACTATTTAATACGAGAACGAGAGGGACGGTACGATACAAACTTCGAGTTTCGAGTTTCGTAGTAGCCCTGCAGTCAATCCAAGTGGAGTGTTGTCGTTCGTTGTGGCGTTCTAAGGGAGGCCTTTGTTAATCAGTGGACGTTTTCCGGCTGATGATAATAAGTCGATCAAAGCTTAATATATCGGATATTTGTGTTGGTAAGTTAGTACGGGACCTACTCGTACTCTAACTATCTACGTACTCTACGTACGTGGCCCTCAAGGCCTCAACGCTCTTGGCCAGTTTTCCCCGCCATTTTCGAATTGAGATTAACTGTAAATTGGGATTGCGAATGCTGATGCCTAAAATGTTGGGTTTTAAAGTGACTTTTTCTATGGCCGAGTTGATCTACTCGTAACACAAGTATTTAAAGAATTAAGTTACGGCCAGTACTTACAGACGGACTGCATTCAAACTGCAATGTAACCGCAGCTGCTGACTGCCCATTACATGCCCATACATTTTTCGTTGCAGTTAGATTGCAGTCGGTAGGTACAACTGCAATCTGACTGCAATTGAAATGTATGGGCAGTCCGCAGTTGGCAGTTACGTTGCAGCTGGAATGCAGTCCGTCTGCACCCGGCCCTTAATCTAACAGATTCTTAGAACAAGTTTTAATTTATGCAAATCACTGATATCTCATGATAATGGGTGTAATTACACTTGGCATAATCATATTTTATTCAAGGTTTTGTTACGTTTTGACCTTTTGACTTAAATAGCGATACGGTAGTTGTTGCTAAGAACAAACTATCTAATTAAAGTACCAAGTATAATGTAAGCATTTCAAAATTTTACTGTCTTCACCTCGAATAGATTCAATTCAGTTGATTTTATTCCATGGCAAAGTACATATATGTCTATGTCTTTTACAATAGACGAGCATTCATAGCGGGGAAATGTCTTTGCAAAAATAAACTAACTAGTACCTACCTACTAAAACAGAGAAGATATTATGTTTTTAGGGTGAAAGAAGGATGATTTATTTATGCACAAAACGAATGTTACAATTTTTTCCGAAATCTGTTTATCTTATTTAAGTATAGTTATCTGTAAAAGGTGGGTAGGTAATTGATCGGCGATGGATCGTAGATGGGGTTAAGCTGTTCCAGTTTGCTCACCTACCTTAGTTTTTTTTTAACTTAGGCGTAATAACGTTTTTAGGGTTCCGGAAAAAAAAATTAACTCGCACCTACGTGTAGCACATAGCTCGACAGCTCTTTTGAAAAGATAGTAAGGTTTCTCAAAAAATGTTTTGATTAAGTGAAGATTTCCGGAAATAAATTGAAATAATCGCACCCAAAGTAGCAAAAATTGTGCCCCCTCCCCTCTATCTTGTAAACCGTTTGTCCAAAAAATATGCAAAAAAATATGGAAAGGTAACGCTTAATAAATCCTTTCAACGAAAATTGGTTTTAAAAATGATCGGATATACCGTTTTCGAGTTATTGCCGAAAAACTGCGCTTCTCAACAAAAGGACGTAAGTACCATGAAGATACGCTCTTTTTCTGGTAATAGATTTTAAGCCTGTAGTAAGTGTTTTAATTGTGTTATAACGCACATAATATTACTTGATTTTTTTCGTAATGGCTACGGAACCCTATCTTGGGCATGTCCGACACCCTCTTGGCCGGTTTTTTAGATATGAGTATGTATGACTTACATCGGCTATGAAAGTTTTTAATTTTGTTTTTATTGTACAGGGTGTACCTACCATCATGAGCAACAATCCCTGTAGGATATGAAAGTTCATATGATCCCACGTAGGTGAATAATATTGAATATTGTGAATAAAATTACCTTAAGTACCTACCTAGGTATATTTTCGCTCAAAAATCCACAATTTTAATATCGAAAACTGTAATTACTACGGTTATTAACCTAATACCAGGTCGTTCACCCTTTAATCTTTTTTTTAACAACTATATGTAACATTTTTTTTAATTTCGACTCTAGGTATGTACTAGGTACGAAACCAGAAGTTGAAAGAAGTCTCACATAGCGTGTGAGAAGGTTATGTAACAAAGATGTTATAAATATCGTCGTCTCCTTGTCCCACTTACTAAGTAGGTAGATACAGTCCAGTCTCAAAGTCGGCGGTACAATTGTTTCTTCTTAGTGCATAAGTCATACCACAATGACATGACCTGTGGACCGTCTGATATGATACATTAAGGGGCTGTTTCACCATCCATTGATTAGTGTTAACTGACGGTTAAGTGTGATGCCGTCTCTATTTGTTTTGTTCGAATAGACGGAGACGGCATCACATTTAACCGTCAGTTCTAATCAATGGATGGTGAAACAGCCCCTAAATGTCACAGAGCGACTAACGGCTCTGCCATCAATACGCGCGATCGACAGCGTATTTTTAGAGGGGCCCTCCTTATGTAGGTACCTACCTATTTGTAACAGAAGCTGAAAATAGTACATTACTGTAGAGGCCGGCAACCCCAGTTTCCGGCCGAGGCTTGTATAGTGATTTTCTCAAACATTACATGAAATAAAATATAAAAAACAAGAAATGAAGCTGGCGAGACGCTAGTCTGGTCGCCCTGTTGTGTACGCGCATGTCGCGCTGGCTGCTGGCGGGCGGCGGGCGGCTGCGGGCGGTGTTGCTGGGCGTCGGCCGCGTGCGTGTCGCAGAGCGCGCGTTGAAACAAAAGACGGTCGCATTGCCGGTTAGCGGCCTGCAAGATTGTATGAAATCTCTTTGCAGGCCGCTAGAGTGACCGCGCGCAGGCAGGCGAGTCACAGAGCAGCGCCTGCAGCGCGATACTTCTCAGCCTAATCTTTGTAAACACAACGTCAATATTTCATGTCATGTTTGAGAAAATATGTTTCAGCAAAAATCAACGTAAGTATGACAAATATTTCTATAGACAACACTATAAGGTTCTTAAAAAAATTGATAAGTAAATATTTTCGGAAATAATCGTACCGAAAGTTGCAAAATTTGTGCTGTAATTTGTCATGATAACGGGGGGGGGGCTTATCTTCTAACTATGAAAAAAAAATGGTTTTCATGTAGTTATTACAAAACTTAACTAAATGTTTCCAACTAAAATTATTTTCAACATGATCGGTATACTGTTTTTGAGTTATTGCTGAAAAACTGCGTTTCTCAATAAAAGGACGTACCTAATTGGTATGGAGATACCCCCTTTTGCTCGTAAACTTTTTCACATCGTAGTTTTTAGGGTTCGTTCCCAAAGGGTGCCAACGGAACCCTATTACTGAGACTCCGCTGTCTGTCTGTACAGTGGCCGCGACAACAACAAATACTAAAAATAAAATAAAGTTACATATTAGAGGGAGTCGTCATACAAGAAACGTGTTTCATTCAGCGGTTTTTGATTGCTGGGCTGCCAAGATGACGGCCGTCAGTTGCTAGGGGCGACGCCCGTGACCCTATGTTGTTTAATGTTTAACTACTTATTTATTTGCGATTTTAATAGTGCTATTTTATAAAACCTTTGATAATTATAATAATTGTCTCTAAGACTGTGGTTTATTTTTTTGGTGCAGCATTAAGACTAAATAATAATTTATAAATAAATAAATAAATAAATAATATCATCTAGTGCTTACATTTTGGTGATATGTTTTTATTAACTTGTAATGTAACGTAACTAATTATGTTTGTTCAGGTGGAATTAAATAATTTAAATAAAATATTAAATATTTCAACTTAAATTTGAATTCAACTTCAACCGATTGAGCCGATTCAACTTATATCTTCAACCGACTGAGCTGAAATTTTGCATGCATAAATCCGATGACAATGCAATATTATTACGCAGAGGTGATCCGATGATGAAGTTAGATGTTGGCCATAGGAACTCTGTAATAACACGACACGCATCGATTTTGGTTCTCATTTGATTCGTCTTGACGACTACCTACTTTGGTAACTAGGGGCAAAAATGACGGCCAACAAAAAAGCTTGCATTAGATTTTTTTACAAATATTATTATTGAACTATTTGTTTTTAAAACATTGTACTGAGGTGCGGAACCCTTCATGCGCGAGTCGCTCGCACTCGCACTGGACCGATTTTTTAGTAACGGATTCCTATACATTACAATACTCTTTGAGTAACGGCTACGGAAGCCTAACTGAGCGAGCATGTTCGGATCGGATATCAGTTAGGCTTAAGTATTTTTTATGGTACGGAAAATGGGCCTTATAATCTAAATATCTGTTTGGGGAAACAGAGGGCATGCAGGATTCTCCCGTAAGACGCATTCCCATTAAAAAATACGAGTGCATAAGTGACTAGCGTAGTGATTAATATAAGGTATAAGGTATATAATAAGATATAAGGTAAACGCTCCCTCCGGCACCGTTCGCTTGTGGTCGCACCCGGGCCGTAAGACCTCATAAATTCGGCGGCACTTCTATCGGTCACTCCGATTGGACAGGGACAGGACAAGCAATTTGCAATTAGTTAATCAGCAACATTACATGCATCCTGTGAACGTTATGCGAGCTATTACGATGATTGATTACCGAGTGTGGAATCGTACGAGTACCTACAGTCAAATGTCAGAACACTCGACGTATTTAAATTGATAAAGCACTATATAGCGTGCGGTCTCGGCTGAGCGATAAGCATACTCGTATATATAACTCGACTTGCGTTTTATGTCTAACTAGCTTTTGCCCGCGGCTTCGCTCGCGTTAAATTTGGGGTTAGATTTAAATTCTACTTGACATTTACTTAATTACCTACAGCTTAAAGTACAATTCAATAGAATCCGTCAATTTTCTACATATTTAAGACACCGTATCGTGGGCACACTTGATTATATATGTCCCTGTTGTTGCAATTATCATCTAAAAGGAATCAAAAAAGAATAATAGTCACATCACAAAGCCTTAGGCAGCCCGGTGTTTACATTAGTAGGCTGGAAGTGTCTACAGGATTGTCAGATTCTATTGAATTGGAGTTTAGTTGTTGATTAGGTCACCCACATACGAGTACACTCAAAAAATAACCCTCCTTCTCGGACAGTGAGATAAAAATGTTTGCATAAAAAATTACAATAACAACTTGGTAAGTTACCACTTTCAGAAGAAGCGATGCAGAGACTTTAGGTTTCGGTACAAGGGAGAGTGTAACGTGTATCTGAAGCTCCCCATGAGGCTGACATAGTCACATTTAGTGTACTAAGCCTCGTTAAAATACAAGAATAAAAATATATTGGACAACCGCCGCACCGCGCTGGTTGTAATATTCGAGCTAACGTGAAAGAGGGCACACAGAATACAGCACCACGCTTATTTCCCGCGCCGTATTCTGTGTGCCCTCTTTCATGTTAGCTCGAATATTACAACGCCCCACCGCCCCGCCACCGCTTTCTGTGTGTTTCAAGCTTTACACGTGCTCGCCGATAGCTAGGAACTTACTTATAGTAATCCTACTTTAACTGCCAGCTTAGAGCACTTAAAATAATTACTTTGGCCCAGTTAGAACTAGGGGGTGCGATTAATGTACAATCTGTAATTGTCGAACCGGAACGAACGACAATTAATGTACGGCTTACAAACCGTACCCTTATGGAAAATTACACGAGGGCATGAATTATCTGGTCATTCATTAGTGTCTCCGTTTTGGATCGACATACTTAGTGGTTAATTAACTGGTGCTGAACTAGGCACAGAGTAAATAGATACTTTATGTGCTATAATAAATATGCTGAAACTAAATAGGTAATAGGTACACTGAACTTATAATAAAAGAATAAAAAAATTAGCGTTTGTAGGTACAGTCACCAGCACCTATGACGCAACAGAGCGTGCATAATGCTCCGCTGTCGTAGATATTAATGCAGGTGAATGTACCTATTCCTAACCTAACCAGAATCGACATGGCCATTTTATACTTACTTTCCTGCCATTCAAACGCATAGGTTGTTTTCATAGATTTTAGTACGTAAATTGCTGTTCTCACCAATGAAACTTACAGCTAAGTATGTGGAATTTTTTGAAACAAAACTCCAAAAGTACTGAACTGAAACAAAAATTACCTACGTATAAAACGAAAACCAGACAACGGCCAAATTCGCGGTATTTTCAACAACAAGAAAATATTGTTGATGGAAATTCTTATAATAATAAATATCATGGGACACTTGACACCAATTGACCTAGTCCCAAACTAAGCAAAGCTTGTACTATGGATATGGCAACGGATAAACATACTTATATAGATAAATACATACTTAAATACAATTAAACATCTAACACCCGAGAACAAACATTCGTATTATTCATACAAATATCTGCCCCGGCCGGGAATCGAACCCGGGAGCTCAAGCTTCGTAATCAGGTTCTCTAACCACTTGGCCATCCGGTCGTCTCGGTCGTTTTCTACGAACTTTAGACGAATACCGTGGGTGGACTAATGCCAATCTAGAACTTATTGTAAAGTATAATCAATCTTTGGAAAAGGTGGCATACGACCACGGAGTTCGTAGATACGAATTTCGGACAAAAAATATTTTCTTATTTTATTTTTTCCAGAACGCGAATTCTTCGTTTGACGGGTTTTATTTTTATCCATAGAAGCGCCTCAGGCTATTAGTTTGCTTGATATTTCTGTTCTTCTTTCATAATATTTATGGGTGAATATCACATTATATCACTTATAGTTATTAAAGGAATCACTCGTATGTACACCTATCTACCTACCTACCAATTAGTAGGTAATCGTGCGTCTTGCCAAAGACAATTAAGTAAAGCGTCGAGCGTATAATGGTATAATCCTCTGGCATAGTCGATTAATTCTTACTAAATCTAGAGTACTAGCAGCCTGGCGCCTTAACAATTGTATTTGCACCGGGTTGCTTAATTTTGTTACGTGATAAGAAAATTAAAATGTTTATTCTGTAATTAGACTGGTGAAAAAGCACCTTGAAGGAGTCCTTAATAAGTGAAAAAAAAGCTTGAAAATTATACAGCTTTTAGCGTTATTGGAGCTGTAGGGTAGTGTAGCATAAATAGGTGAGCCGTATACTGTAGTAGGGCATTTCTATCTTCCGCTGTACCCTGAGTTTACTTATCTCTCCGATTTCAACAAAAATTGGGTTGATGTTGTGTTGTCTGTGTCCGTTTTGTTACGAATTTTTCGTAATATTTTTCGTAACAAAACGGACACATCCATACAATATTTCGGGGACATATCTGGAGACCCTGTTTTTCCAGTTCGGAATAATGGACTGAGTCTACCTCCCAAATTTTGTTGAAATCGGGGAGATAAACTCAGGGTACAACGGTAGATAGAAATGCCCAGTAAAGCTTAGGTGAAATAAACTATAACACTACGGATAACTAGACGCAGCAGTAGGTATATACGAGTATGATACGTGTTCTCTGCTCTGCGTGGCAACAACGCAAGCAGCAAAAGGTATTTTCCTGTTTATCAAGGGTAACCTTAATACCATTGATTGGTTTAGCTACAAACACAATTTTAATTAGAGATTAAATAACTCGTACTTTGGTATGGTGAAATTAATCACGGACTAATCACTAGTGAGTGATAAGATAAATATTTACCTGTAATTTATTCAGTTTGACACATAATAGGTGCTATACGTTTACTTTCAAGTCTACAAGTATCAAGGTAAGGTTGATAAGATTAGATAGATACATATTGCATTGCAGTTACATAAAAAAAACTCTCATAATAATGAATATGAAGCAATAGCTCTCCGATTATGTCCAGCAGTGGACGTCTTTCGGCTGACATGATGATGATGCGATTTTCTGCGATAGGTAGATAATTTTGGAACATATCATTATCTTTATCATCCCAGCCTATATATATACGTCCCACGGCTGGGCACTGGCCTCCTCTCAAAATGAGAAGGATTGGACCATATATATATACTAGCTATTATTCATGACTTTGTCTGTGAATATTCGTTTATCGCTATCCTGCAGGATCTATGCTACTTACCAGGGTAATACCATCCTACGTAGTGTGACACTGGGATTGGGAGTAGTGGCGTAGCGTAGTGGGAACGAGTAGGGGGCGACCCGCCCCGGGCGGCACTTTTAACGGGCGGCAAAATTCTATAATAATTAAAACTGAATAATAACTTGATAATAATATTATATTTCTTATTTTTGCAGCACCTACGATTCGGACCCTACCCGTGTGGTGTCGGGTTAGAATTAGACCTCTCCATTTCTTCCGTGGATGTCCTAAGAGGCGACTGAGGATATAGATTAAGGTATACCGTAGGCGACAGGTTAGCAACATAGTCTAGCAACCGGTCAATATTGTACCGTTTTCGTCAAACTTAAGAGCGTTTATACCTGCTGAGCTGGCAACGTTGCATTTTTTTTAGTTTTCCGATTATTCTATAAAAATTGAATGAAAATTAATAATGTTGTCTGATAGAACCCTTCTTAATTTATAAGTTAATGTGTCTACTTTAATAATTATTCGTGATAGACTTTTATATTCTTTAAAAACGAATTAATGTTTATGACCGGTTTTTAAAGAAAATAAAAGTATACCTATAAGGAAAGCTCAGCAGGTATAAACCTCTTAAAACCTAAAATTGCTAAAAGTAGCTCCGAAGCGCTGCTCCGAAGCGGTAACGTTTCGTGTGCTCTGCCTACCCCATTTGGGAATACAGGCGTGACGTGATGTTTGTGTTTGTTTGTGTGTACGGTTCGGACCGATTAGAATGAGTACGAAGTTTTCCGTTTTTCGTGTCACGAAATCGGAGAATCCCCTTGCTATCGCTCCGGCGTCTTACGTCAAAGTCGTAAAATGTCCAGTGTCGAAATTGCGTCCACATCGTAAGAGGTCCATGTCTTACATCGTCTAAGTCGTGCCACGTCCAAGTCTCGGGTGGTCCAAATCGCGAAATGTCAAAGTAGTAAAATGTCAATCTTTACTAATGTCTATGTCTCGGACGGTCCAAATCGCGAAATGTCAAAGTAGTAAAATGTCAATCTTTACTAATGTTTATGTCTCGGACGGTCCAAATCGCGAAAAGTCGAAGTAGTAAAATGTCCAATCTTTACTAATGTCTGTCTCGGACGATCCTAATCGTGGAATTTCTAAGTATTAAAAACCGGCCAAGAGCGTGTCGGACACGCCCAAGATAGGGTTCCGTAGCCATTACGAAAAAAAAACAAGTAATATTATGTGCGTTATATTATAACACAGTTAAAACACTTACTACAGTCTTAAAATCTATTACCAGAAAAAGAGCGTATCTTCACGGCTCTTACGTCCTTTTGTTGAGAAGCGCAGTTTTTCGGCAATAACTCAAAAACCAAGTTGAAACCAATTTTCGTTGAATGTATTTATTAAGCGTTACTTTTTCATATTTTTACATATTTTTTGGACAAACGGGTTACAAGATAGAGGGGGACTCACAATTTTTGCTACTTGGGAGTGATTATTTCCGTAAATCATCACATAATCATAAAAGTTTTTGAGAAACCTTATTATCTTTTTTAAAGAGCTGTCGAACTATGTGCCACTCGTTGATGCGAGTTAAAAATTATTTTTTTTTTTCAATTTCGCATGTAGGTACCCGGCCAATTTGCGTAGGAGTAATAAAATTTTAAATCTGGACCGCACACAGCCATGCAATTGATTGAATGATTGCCATGCCGATGCAAAAAAACTTCCCCATTATTCCTTCCGATTTAGATAAATTTCGGTATACAAAGTTGGGTTTACTTTATTGTTACGGTATACAAAGTTGGGTTTACTTTATTGTTAAAAAATTTCGTACTATGTACTATTAATATCAATTTACAACCTGGCATTTAACTACCTGGTTATGTTACGATCTTGACATTCTACTACTTGGTTATGTTACGATCTTGACATTCTACTACTTGGTTATTTTACGACCTTGACATTCTACTACTTGGTTGTTTTACGACCTTGACATTCTACTACCTGGTTATTTTACGACCTTGACGTTCTACTATCTGGTTATTTTACGATCTTGACTTTGTACTACCTGGACATTCTACGACCTGGGCACCTGGACATTTTACGACTTTGACGTAAGACGAGCGAATAAATCTAACGGTACAATAATGACATCCACCATAACTCCCATATTTCGATTTCTACATTTTTTTACCGTACAATTGCAAATTCTTATAGGCACTGGCAAAATTATCCTTCAACTGTCAGATCCATATTTTTTTAATTGAAATACCGAAATAAGAGGGTTGCAAAATTTTCTTCAGCCCCGTTCGGCTGTACCTAGGTACTCACGCTACGCGACTGACTGGGAAGGCCCGCGCGTCTCAAAACAGATGTTTTGAAATATAGATCAGATATTACTTTCTATTGCCATTTATTTAGGTAAATATGTAGGTACAACCAAGTGAGCAGTGACCGATGTTGGGTACCTAGTTTTAATTTATATATTTTATTTAAAACTGAACAACCATTGCTCTCTATCTCATCTGATGGTAAGTGCAATAACGCTATAAAATGCAGCTCACTGAGGCGATCTATGTAATTCCTACGGTTAGTCTGCAATATGTAGGTACATCCAGTAAAAACAAATGATGTTATACAGTCTAGAGGCTGTAGTTTGATCTCAACCATCAGAACATCACCAATGGTTTCTTATTAATTACCCACAGCTGCATATTAATATAATTAATTATCAGTGAGTAATATTCCAACACGTGCAGAACACTAATCTATTTTGTACCTAAGTACAAAATGGGTTCATTATTAAAAAAGTGTCCTTACCAATAGTTTATCAAATATTGAGTAGGTATTTAGTTGTTGGTAAGTAGGTACTAGACA
Organism: Choristoneura fumiferana; assembly: GCF_025370935.1. Lineage (NCBI taxonomy): Eukaryota > Metazoa > Arthropoda > Insecta > Lepidoptera > Tortricidae > Choristoneura > Choristoneura fumiferana. The sequence goes on along the minus strand of NC_133475.1, from coordinate 6,807,684 downwards.
TCGATTTATCGCTATTTGGTATGATTTGATATATCGTTTGACGAGCTATTAATCTGAAACACGTGTAGTTTTGTAGCTATGTAGGTAAGTAGGTGGGTATCTCATTAAATTGTAGTCTTGTTGAAGAAAGGCATTTTTGATGATAGATATCGCATATGGAAATAACGGAACGATGACGTCCTTCGTACCTAACCACGTCTGACGATATGTTTAGGTTTATTCTTTAGTTCCATCACTTTAAATAGTGGGTTCGTTTTTCAAATCACTTGCTGGTCGCTTTGAAGTTTTTCGTTTGGTGGCGCTACAATAGTGATTTACTTACATAGACGTAAAGTCGACGGTCGGTCCGTACGTACACTTTTTAGGGTTCCGGAGCCAAAATGGCATATAGACTATCAATGGTAGAAAGCTGTAATTTTGCACGAATATATAATATGTAATCTGCCGACAAAATAGTAATTAAAAATTAAAAAAAAAATTTTTTTTTGATTACCTCCCATAGACGTAAAGTGGGGGTGTTTTTTTTTTCTCATCCAACCTTGTAGTGTGGGGTGTCGTTGGATAGGTATTTTAAAAGAAATATTCAACTTTAAAGTGCAAATTTTCATTAAAATCGAGCGTTCCCCCCCCCCTCTAAAATCTAAACCGGTTGGTGGAAAAAATCGAAAAAATTCATGATCGTAGTAAAAAGTAAGTATTATATCAAACTTAGGTACAAGGAAAACTATAACGGTTAAGTTTTCTTCAGAATTATTAGTAGTTTAAGCGTAATAGCAGCCTAAGGTAAAAAAAACCTAAACTTGGAATATTCCAACATAATTTGCTCTTGGACGGTTTTTATAATAAATAATTATAAGTATTTAAGAATTATGTATCTTAACAAATTTTTTTTTAAATGAAGTTAATTGTTGAGCACTTCATTATGAATAAATTTTTAGTTAAAAGAGTGAGAAAGATAATCCAATCCCAAGTCGAGAAACAGAGTAAGCAAACGACACTTCACGAGTTGCTCCGACATCATACGATGTACAACGAGTGTTCGAGTTCTTGCAGAATGTTCTTTACCTCTGCCTCTTTAGGTAGGTTTTTATAGGAAGACGTTTCTGGTTTTAACAAAATAGGAAAAGTTTTTTTCATTGTTTTTAAATTAAGTATGATATGAAAAATAGCAAAGTTAATCTCATATTTAATTATAATTGCGAAAGTTTATAAGTCTGTTTGTTTGTTACCTACCATTTCACATCTTAACGGCTGAACTTATTTAAGTAGGTGAAATTCGGTATACAGATAGTACAAGTCCAGGGAAAGGACATAGAATAGTTTTTATCCCGGAAAATTGCATAGTTCCCGCGGGATAGCAATAAACGAATTCTACGTGAACAGAGTCGCGGGCAACAGCTAGTTAATGAATAAGTGAAACTAGTATTAATATCTTTGATATTTTAATTAAAGTTAAATTTGGACCGTACAGTACAAAAAAATATTTATTAAATATGAGTTCCTAAATGGTGCACTATAAAGAGCCTATTTTCCTTTTGTCCATTCCTATATTGAACAGACTATTTATTTGACGTATATTGTGCTATAGCAACCTTAGATGAATGATTGGTCTCGCGCGCTCGCTCGAGCAAGCGCGCGCGAAAATTATAAAGTTTTTTTAAGGTCACTATAAAAAAACATAACCCTCCTTCGGGCAGTCGGGTAAAAAGGAAATAGATGGGTCATTCAACAGTGAGGGCAACTCTAAAACTCACACAGACATTTACAAATTTAAATAATTTATTGAATCAGGCGTTACTTTGCGGAGGTCCATATCAATGAACTAAAATAATTTCCTTGCTCACCCGCGACCTTACAATAGCTAAGTTTATGCAAAATATGCGTGTTCATGCAGTTCCTCCACCTCCACACTGTACTGACGCGTTTCGAACTCAAACAGAGCTCATCTTCAGAGTGCCACAACCGTACACCATGCTACCAGTTGTTACAGTGACAAGTTAAAACGGTGGTTGTGGTTCGTTAGTCTAACAACTGGTAGCATGGTGTACGGTTGTGTCACTCTGAAGATGAGCTCTGTTTGAGTTCGAAACGCGTCAGTGTAGTGTGGTGGTGGTGATAGATGGGTTTGTGTGATTTGTGTGTGTTCTTACAGTGTGGAGGTGGAGGAACTGCATGAACACGCATATTTTGCATAAGCTTAGCTATTGTAAGGTCGCGGGTGAGCAAGGAAATTATTTTAGTTCATTTACAAATTTACACAGACTGGCCCATCTCACTTTCGGTCACGCTCTGAAGCAAGGTCTGTATGTCTAAGTAATATTAAGTTTATGATGTAGATGTACGATGCGGATGATTTTAAATGCAAAGAAGTAGATAAGCTCGTAGAACAGTTTATTTCAAATAACCGACACCAAAAGAATAAATATTAAAAAAATATAAAAGGGCGTAAGTGCGTGTGTGCCGCGCGCGGTTAGCCAAGGACTACTGACTTGTGTCCGTTCGTTAGTTTGAACGGCGCATCGTTCGACACACATGCAAACTACCTGACATGTGAAAGATAAGAAATAAAACTTAACTAATAATATTGAACCCTAATGAGCACGTCGCTAACAGCATACTTACTAGGGGTAAGAAGTATTAAAATTATACTATTTTTGAAATAAAAAACTTTTTTTTCTACAAAATATACTTTCATAGATTAGTAATAAATTAAAAATTATGAAAAAAATATATAAACTTCCTTGTTTGTGGCTGTTGACACCTGATTACCTTGGTCTTAGACGAAGATTTTATTTTATGCACTAGTGCATAAAAAGTCATTTTATGTCGCCTAGATCCAGCATAAACACGAACTTTACGAGCATGAGAAGTAAAAAATATATTTGACGCTATTGCTGTATAAGTAGATATTTATGCCCTTGGCTGTACCTGTGTACTTTTGTTATGCCATCACGCAAAATTAAATTTGTTGTGTAGATAGCTGGACGTCTGGAATAACATAGGCTACTTTTATCCCGATATTTCGAGATAAAAATCTTGAAATCTCAACCGTGGGTTTAGAGTCATGAAATTTGTCACAGTTTTTTGAATACAACGAAATTAAAACCACTAGGTATGTATTTTTGGAAATTCTCACGGGAAATTTTATTTGTTTCAATTTCACCCAAATTATTTTTTTTTTCAGATTTTTAAACCTATACAAAAATTTCAACCGTTATTAAAAGAGGCATGGCCTAATTAGCGCAGGTATTTTACATAACATGCAACGTTAATGAAATCCACAATATAATTTTTGGGAATTCAAATGAGAATTTACTAAAATCCCGGAATTCAACGGCTGGATCTACCTCCTGGATTACCTAGGTACTTTCGCGTGCGAAGTCGCGGGTCGTCTTGTTGTATGATAAAATATAACTAGCGAGCTTCATTGCATTAAATCCGTTCTGTCGCGAAGAAATTGAATACGAAACGATTGGATCATTTAATGAACCACTTCCTCTTCGAGACGCCCCCCACGCCAGGAAACAAGGCGATGGATTACAGATATGCCAATCTTCCTTTCTACCTACAATAATACCGTAACTGACTGCCAAAGCATATCCTAAGCCACTGGGATACTAGAGGAAATATTTGGATTTGAAATTTGGTACAGCTTAAAGTTTCATAAAGATATGAGTACAGTCGAACAAATTGAATCATGACCCAGGGTGGAACCTTTTAATAATAAATTACACTATAATTTTCTAATCAAAAATATGAGATGTCAACATGACATTAGTAGCACAAAGGTTCCAACCCTGGGTCTTGATTCAATTTGTTCGACTGTACAATAAGAATTTATGTCGAAATACGCACGGGATATTGAAACAGCTTAAGTTGCTTTTGCAGGTGGTAGGACCTTGTACAAGGTCCGCCCGGATTGCTACCACCATCTTGCTCGTTAATCCTGCCGTGAAGCAGCAGTGCTTGCACTGTTGTGTTTCGGCGTGGAGAGTAAGACTGCTGGTGAAATTACTGGCACGTGAGGTATCCCATCTGAGGCCTCTAGGTTGGCAATACCTCTGGTGTTGCTGATGTTTATGGGCAGTGGTGATCTCTTACGAACGAAATAGTTATATTTACTGACGAAAAGTGCTTTTTTAAGTCAGATAAGGATGGCCGAAAAATTTTGTGGAGAAGTGGGGAGAGGTATAACCCCAACAACGTATTAGATCTCAGAACAAGCGGGCGTTTAACACTAGGTAAATAACCACAGAAGTAATAATAAAATCTTTTTACTATTTTTGTGTAACTATCACATTTATTTAAATCTCGTTCAAGGCGTGCATTTAATATTCTTTTGAAGTTTTCTTAGATCACATGTTGCAACAGATTTTAAAAGGTTGACTGTTTTAGGTTACTGGGGATGGATGTCTTCAATGGACCCAGGCGAGCTAGTGGAAATAGGCGGCCCCATGAACAGTGAGCGATACCTTGAAGTGTTGAAGGACGTAATGCTACCGTCAGTGCGTGTGGCATATCCTGAAGGACAAATTTACCTGGTTCACGATAATTCTTCAGTGCATAAGTCCAAAGTCGTCAAAGACTGGCTAAATATCCAAAAAGGCATAACGGTATTTGAATGGCCGGCTAAAAGTCCGGACCTAAATCCAACAGAAAACTTGTGGGGTCAGATGGTATTGAATTGGGACTCCAGTGAGATAAGGTCTAAAATTAATTTGGATAATGAGGTAAACAAAACATGGGAACTGTTGCGTAATAGTGATAGGTACGTGTTTCAATATGGTTTCAAGCATGAAAACTCGGCTTCAAGAAGTAATAGATAGTGACGGCTATCCTGTCCGTTACTAAAAGTAAGATTATTACTTACCAATAAAACAGCATTGGAACGAAAGAGCAAGTGTTAATATTTCCTAATACTATTATTTCGTAGTTAATCAATAATAAACAGACCTTTGTTATGATCAGTCAAGTTACCCTTGTTGACGAGTATTCATGTGTTAATGATGCACCATCTGACCTCACATAGGTATTGTTTTTATTGTTGTGTCAAAAGAGTTATCAGAAACTGTGATAAAAGAGAAAGATGTAAATTGCTATACTATAATAGTTAAGCATGTTGGTTCTTTCTCAGTAATCACAGGCACAATTAATATTATCAGTCTATGTAAATAAGTGTTGTAAATGTTTTTATAAAGATGATGTATAAGCAAAACGTCACCCCCAGGTATTGTTTTATTAGTAAATTTAGTTCGGCTCAAAACCTAAGTAAATAATCATTTTAACATAAATAGAAAACTGTATACCTACTGAACCAGAAATGCAACATGCCTATCATTTTTTTATACCTCATGCCTAACAAAGATCTCTTATATAATAATAATAATCAACGACAAGATGATTAATAAAAACTAAAAAAAAAAAGATTTCAAGGCGCGGGGTTTAGAATTTTAGTTTAGTTAGAATGTCTAGGCCAATTAACTATCCACTAGACCAACTTGCTTTCTACGTTACATGACAAAAATATTGAACGCTTTGATGTCATTACCAAACTCGAACTCGAAGTCGGTGACTCAGCACGACCCAGCAGGATGGATTGAAACCCATAGTATGTAGGTGAGTTAGACGACTATAATTGTTCCATTCCTGCTAGCTCGTGCTGCGGCACCGACTTCGAGCTAGTGTTAATGCATGGCAGCCCTGGGCTTTGTAATTAAAGTAATTTTATAGTGAATGGCACTCTTCACTGTCTACTCTATAGCTCTATGCATTGTGGTTTAGCTTTATGGTTGTTAATATTATTATTGAGTTATTTTTATAAGGACGTGTCTGTCTGTTCTCTCCCCCCTGTTCGCCACCGCATCTAAAACAATAAACGTGTCGTCTCCGAAGCCTTGTTTTCATTGCCAGCCAGCACCACTCCGTTCGGGCGCCTCCAGCCCTTTTAATGGCTAGTAGGTACCTAGAAAAATATTTTCAAGGTTTTTGTAGTCGGTTCCATTTTTCGTTATTTTTTATTTTTTTTGGAGTAGGTTTTAATTTTTGTTATTTTTTTTATTTGTAGGTACGTCTAGCCTTCGCCTAAGTCAGTTTAACGAAACAAAACACGTTTAAGATAGTATGTTTTTGTAATTTTGCCATTGTGTGATCAATCACAATGTTTATATTATCTTATCAATTATACAATGTACTTAATTGACATCTTGATACATAATGCAAGAACTTGCTCTATTAAAGGTACGCAGTATGTACATAATTATTTCCATAAGCCGTCAGATAGGTAGGTATCTCGTGACGTGACCTCTGAGACGATCTGATTATAAGTACTTAAATCTAGTAAAAGCATACAATAGTAGGTACATTACTGTAGAGGCCGAGAAGTAGGGGGTTGCCGGCCAAGCAGATAGAGACGCGAGGCCAGCAACCCCACGTTCCGGCCGAGGCTTGTATGCTTTTAAGATTGGTTTTTTGGAATCTTTTTGTATTTTTTATTACAATTCCAAATTTTACTTTTACGGTCATCCCGTAAAACCTAAATTGAAAATACAAACTGAAATATAGATGCACAGACAAACCAGAAAAATAAGACCAGCACTGGGAATCGAACCCAGGTCCTCGGTATTCCGTACCGCGTGCTATACCGCTACACCACTGCTGGTCAACGGTACAGACACGAATTTCCCCTATGCACCACATATCTCAGCTTGTTTGTTTCTTATTTGTGGCTTGTTTGTGGGTATTTTGTAAATTCAATCAATGAAAAACTAAAAGGATCTTTTGTAAGACTACGGAACCCTAAAAAAGACGAATTAATACATGTAGGGTCAGATTTTAAAATATCGTCTTGTTGCGGAAAATAATCAGAACAATTTTACTAGGTTTTGTAATAAATGGATTACTAATGTAAGTATGGGCAAAAAACTTTTCCCAAAGTATCACATCCCAAAATATTTCACTCAAATTATCATTTGGCAAAAAATCATTAGCCAAAAAAACTTAACGCAATTTTACAGTTAATTTTTTTTTTGCCAAATTATTGTTTCACAAATAATTACTAGGTCATGTTTCATATTACCAAGTATTATTTAGTCAAATATATCGTTTGGCATAACGTACTCTTCCCAAAATATTGCATGACATATACCTAATAACCTACTATTCTGGGAGCAGTTCGTTTCTCCACAGAAACACGGGGTGCAGTTCTAACCTAACCTAACGAACTTTTCTGATAGCAGTGCGTTTTTGCGGGGGACGCAGTTTTAACCTAACCTACTTAACCTATTTTTCAGGTAGCAGTTCGTTTATATGGGGGACGCAGTCTAATCTCATCTACTTTTCTGATAGCAGTTCGTTACTGTGGAAGAAGCAGGTATAACCTAATCTAACGTACTTTTCTGGTAGCAGCTGGTTTCTGTGGTTGGTTTGTGCGAAATGTCATTTTGAACAAACATTTTTTTGGAATACATATTAGCCAAAAAAAAAACGTTTGTCGTAATAAAATTTGACAAAGTAAAATTATACCAAATGATAATTTGATCAAATGAATAAAATGCGAAATGTAAATATGCTACAGATTCGTTTGGGAAATTAAACTACTGCGATAAATTTTTTGGGAAGTGAAATTTGGCAAAAAATATTTTGCCTAAACGGCAGTACCTACACCGTAATAAATACATATAAAGCGAAAGCTTTCCTAGAACTCTTTTATGTTTACTAATGTTTCGGCGAGTAACGTTTGGCAACCTGTTTCATTTCGCAACTTTTCATTTCCCAACTGTTTAATATTACTGAAACTGTAAATATTTCAGATTTTTATAAAACTAACCTAACCTAACCTAAAGGGTTCTACACGATGGCCCTGAAATATTGACAGTTTTAAAGTTTGCGAAATGAAAAGTTGAGAAATGAAACAGGTTGCCAAACGTTACGTTGCGAAAAGGCAGTACTCGCTCTTAGCTATTTCTTGTCAGACTGGAACGTTTTCATATCGCAACCAAACACATCACTCATGCGTGGACCATTCAGGGACATTAAAATTAAGTCATAACAGATTAGAAAAAAATATTATAAATAGCATACTTTCTCATCATGATTTCGGCTTATTTAGGTACGAGTACGACCCAAGTGCAGGACACAGGCCTCTTCTAAAAGAATGAGAGGGTTTATCTAGAACTTAATAGGTTCAGCCACGAATTCTGCTTACAATACAATTCTTTAGGTCACCAACCATTTGCCTTACAATTAAAATCTAACCTACCTCACGATCATACATGATTACTAATTACTAATGACAAATAGAAAGAAAGAAAGAAAGAAAATAAATTATTTATAACGGCAGTAATAATATGTTATATGCAGCATTAGTAATATGTAAAAAAAAACTTACAACCTTTCAATCTTGCTAGCTATTTTTAGCTCCTTTTCCAGGCCCCGCCAATTTAGATAAGCTACAACAAAATCAATCATAATTTTATATTGTTTACCTATTAGGGATTAATTTTAAAACGAATAATATTTTTAATGACTTCAATTGATTTTGTGCCATATTGTATGCTAAGCAAGTTCGAATATTTGTGTACATTTATGTGGTCAATATTATAAGAGTAGGTATGCACGGTGCCTGGAAAAGGGCTAATCATTGTTTGGCAAATATATCAGAGACACAATAAAGTGTGTAGTTTATTTTCCATAACGTATTGCTTACATATGAACATAACAGGTGTATATGAAACCTTCAAGGTTTAATAGCATAATGGCATAGAGTTGTTGTTATGGGCACTAGGTTAATTTACAGTGCATTTCAAGATATTCAACTGTTTGTAATAGTTTATCGTTATCAATATTAGACACCTTTGAGCCTTTTTCAGCCATTTTGGGGAGTTAACACCAAAAGCCCCCAAGACTTTGATCACAGTCAGACAGAAGTTATTATTGTAATTTTAAACATAGTGATGCGGACTAGGGGTCGCTAGACTCTGGCCAGCGAAAGCTGTCCACGCATTTTTTTACGCAACTTTAATCTAGTATCATTTTTGAGACTGTCATAATTGACATATTTTCATTCTAACCCGGCAAGATAATTTTGATACTTCGTCTATAAAAAAAATTTTTTTTGTTCAATTCAACTCCTACCATCCTCAAAAGGTTATCAGATAATGTTAGAAGATAATTATATTCAATACCAATCTGGTCAAAATGGTCCACAAATTGATGCGTCTGCTGTACGTAAATGGGCATGGGCACTGACACATAAATTTTACTAAGGGACTCCTAAAGTGCATCATCAACTTTCACACATTACTTACTACATGAATTTTAATGCAGCTTGAAGAGTCCCGAGTATAATTCAATATCTGGAAAATATATCTAAATAATTTCTAAGTATCAACATCGTTTAATCAGTGTACAGCAAGTGTTGTCAGCCTCATTTTTTTTGATTTGCCGCCGTTTGTCGTGGACAGCTTTCGCTGGCCAGAGTCTACTCGTACATCATGGTCACGTGTAGTGTACATAAGAGATAGATAACAGGACTTTACGTAGGTAAATATTAAAACTAGTTATCCGACTTGTTTGCGAAATTCAATAAAATAATTACGCCAATTGATTGCATGTTATTATGTTATTAGTCGCGATTGACCAAATTTAATATTTAAGTTAATAGGTATTTAAAATGAGCTTATTTCCAAGTGTGTTCGCAATTGAAAATTAGACTATTTGATTTGAAGTCGTCTCTGTACATGCATCAAATCGCTTCCTTTCTCTTTATCATCTGCCCTTAAATTCATCAAAGCACGTGGAAAGCCTTTATGAATTTAACATTATTTAGTTTTCCTTTATGTTACTTTAACATTTACTGTAACGTACAAAATATACCTAGTTTTTTTGTTTCAGGTTTATCATATTATGAATAAGAGGGTTAGGTACTGAATATAATGTAATCGCAGGTATCAATTACAATCAACAAATCGCTATCACATGCAACATTGTTTCAATAAGTATAGCGTATGTTTTAAGCGCTAAGGTCATAGACATAAATGACTTAAAGGACATATACCTATATTTTGAACCTAAGCTGTCACAAAAACTTGTACTGAGTCAAACTGCAAAATCGTTTTATTATAGGGACATCGTCTTAAAATAAAGTATAGGTATAAAAAACATAAAATTTAGTACGACATATTATTATACAAACAATCTGAAATCTACATTTATAGTCGTAGATATGACTCGAAACCAAACCAGGGGTCGACAACCTTTTGGCAGACGTGGGCCACATAGTGAAAAAATATATAAAGGCGGTCCTACGAAAAATTAGCGGGCCGCACAAAGATAATTGTATACCTAATAGATATCTACCTAGTTACTTATTGTAAGTGATATTACAAAACAGTCGCCGACCCCTGCTCCAAACCATAGATACATGAGGGTGAGGACATAAGTCTACTAGATTGGCATTGCAAGAGGAAGAGCGATATAAGTAACACGCGTATGACAATGTGATAGAAAAAAAAAACATTTTTCTTCCACTTTCAGGAGCTTTTGAAAATTTAAATGAAAGGAACACTTAAATGAAAGGAATTAAGTTTATTTTTCTGCCCTCGTCTCTGTCACTACAAGGCCGGTGGTTAATATAAAACATTGTATATCTTTATGGCATTGAAATGTGTAACCTGCGATATGTTATTAGATGTCAAATTCAGTAGGTACGATGACGTAAGTACCTGATTGTTTCTGGATAATAACCTGGACTAGGCTAGACCTAGTTTTAGGCTACATCTAAGAAATAAATTTAATTTGACATTCAAGCTGGATACAATTGATTAAATTTTTTCTTCACTATGTTTACTACAAACAGTATTAAATACTACTGTGTGTATCAATATCAAACTGGTAATAATTTCAACATGACGATATTTCCTCGACACCTGAACCCAATATACAAATAGGGATACAAATTTGTTCCGACATACGAGGGCTGTTCTGAAAATTTCTAGCTACTCAAAAAGCGTAAAGATGTCTATTAAAATTTTCAAAATACTCTCCTGCGGCATCTATAGGTAACTACACTTCTGCATTCGACTAAAGCAGCTTTCAAAACAAGAAAAAAATCTATCTTGCGGAAGGTCGAAAAGTGCCCGTCTAAATTAGTCTACTTGTTGAAACTTCGTCCTCGCATACGTTTTTTTTATGGTAGGAAATAAAAAAAAAACGCACGGGGCCAGGTCTGGGCTGTATGGTGGGTGTGGCAATAACTGAACCCCAGAAGTTTGCAAAAATCAAGTGTCCGAGCAGCAGTGTGAGCGGGAGCATTATCCTGGTGAAAAAGAATGCCGCGGGTGCTGCTCCTCGGACGGTCGTCGGCGGGTTGTTGGAAGGCGTGAGGCAGTCATATTTCACTATATCACTGGCTAGCTTTTTGCTCTTCTGTGAGTAAATGCGGTATCCATCATGAAGAAACCTTGCGTTTTTTTAGATAAACGTTTATAGTACATTGTGTCTTAAGGGTGGTAAATAAGGAATTACGAACGAGAGTTTATTAGAAGCCCGAAGTCGAAGACTGAGGGCTTTAATGAGTCGATGTTCGTAATTCTAGTACGTACCAGCCGTGCGACATACAATGTTTTTCATCATATTTGCGAGTAAAATTTTATATTTGTATTAGAAAAAATATAATTCTTCCAAATATTGGCGATACCTTAGGGTGCGCTCTTGTTAGCGCTGCCCTCCCCCCCCCCCTCCCGCAGCATGCGCCGCAGCGTGCGTGTGCGTGTGGTCCTGCCCTGCAGCAGCGCGCGCACGGGCACGGCGCAGCAACTTCAGTACGGGCACTGACTCATTTACCGACCTTGGGCTTCATGACAAGAAAATTTGTACGCGCAATGACTCATTTACCGACCACGGGTTTCATGACAAGCACATTAAGGTCGAGTGTTTTATTTTAGCCTGCATGTTACGACACTGTTTACGAGCAAGTGTGATGAAAAAATATTTGAAACAGCCCGTGATCTAATCTTTAGTTCATTCTGAACTGAAGTTCGAAGGCTGCCCAGGCCTGGCTTCATCTTTGACGGACTCTGTGCCCCGACCAAATACTCGAAACCAAAAGGAAACGGTGGCTAACGAAGGAGCAGATTGTCCAAAAGCTATGTTTACATTTTCATGCGATTGTTTAAATGACAAACCTCTTTTGTAGTCGTATTAAATCATAACACGAAATTCTTCCCTAGAAACGTTCATTTTGCAATCAGATCAGAACTATGTGAAACACATATTTTTTAAAACAACTTTTTTTTTTCTTTTAAAAGGTTTGTCAATTATTTTCGGGCAGGACTTCAAAGTCAATTACAAAAAAAAAGAAAGGTTGAAAAGTATAATTTTGCAAATAAGTTTGTCACAGCTAGGAACTTTCAGAACAGCCCTCGTACAACTAGTCCAACGTTTAGACTGAGTATTCAACAAACAAAATTACATTAAGCTAAGGCACTTTCAAAGGCACAATGTCAACAGTTAGGTATTTGAAAAAGAGTGAGCAGTTGACGTTAAGCTAATATGCTTACCGAATATGTACCGAACACACATTATCGCTAATCGAAATATTTTGACAACCTTCTAACAATCTTCTAATTCTCCTTCATCATCCTTCATCTCATAGGTACAATTTCACTAGCTGAGTAGGGTTCAGCCAGCAGCTGCAAGCTGCAATATATCTACTTCATGAAGTTAAGTAAAACACAAATCTTTTTAGGAGAATAGATTTACACTTCACTTACGTATACTGTTAAATTATATCAGTCGAATTTGAAATATAATTCTATGCCTTAAAAATACTTATATGTATTTACTTAGATCCTACTTTTCAAGCATGAGGTGCTTTCCATTCATTTCTACTTCCTCAGGTACAATATCATCTTCTCTCTTTTTATGCCCCGCAGGGCCTATTAACGATAATACGACTGGTAAGAATACCAGTCCATTAAATAACCCGAAAATTATCACTAGTAGGAAAATTTTAGCAAATGTCTGGAAAGTATAAGCTTGGGACATGCTTAGAAGAGATAGTGAAAGTAAAGTTGCACCGCCTCCGAGCAAGACTGCACCACCAATGGAAGTGATGGTCTTCAGGGCTCTGTCTTGTCGAGAACCATCTGTTATTGTTAGGAAAGTGTGCCCAACATGAGCTGCGTAATCTACGCATAACCCAATAGCAAGTTCCAGACCGATACAACACACTATATCCACCGTCATGCCCCACCTTTGCATAAATCCCAAAACGTTCACTAACGTTAACAAGACGCACATGAATATCCAGAAGCACATTTGAAGATTAGTTATCAGTACCATTGTACAGACCATCACGCATAGCAAGGTTAACTCTACGTTCCTCTCAACCTCGAGGGCTATCACTTCGTCAGTGACCCAGTTGGCGAAAGCTTTGGACCAAACACTACGATAACCGTCACCAGATGATATAGTAACATTTCGCACCAGACTTTTTAGATGATTCATGGCGGGAATGTGTTCCTCCGGCCCTGTCAATTTAGCAAACTTAAATGCTAAATGAGACGCCGTAATGTTAGCAGCTGGATGACCACAAGTAAATGGTTGAGAAAACTTGAAATTCATTTGATATTTTCCACCAATAGGACTGAATAAGAATCGTGATAACAGTGTCTGAAATTTGTCATTAGAGACAGCAGTCGTGTTGTACACGTTGTGTCCGAAATTACTTTTAACGTATCCATGGAATGCGTCGATCCAGGTTTCAACGTCGTCAATATACCATTCCTTCTCCAATCTACGTGTCAAGTCATGCAAGTTCGTCAATTCTTGCTGGTAATCCATTTCGCCCAAAAATATCATGCCTGTGTGCCCTTCATTAGGATAATAGTACTCGTGAGCGTTAATATACTGCTTGTAGCTAGAGTGTTCAGGTATGAACCATTTCGGATCAAATCTTTGTTCTAATCTGAGTATTGCTTCTATGCTAAACCCTGTTAAGGTAAAAGTAAGAATAATAACCAAAATTTTCGAAGGTACAGTGAATATTACTTTTTTATAGACTTCAGCAAACAGTTTTTGGAACATGGTCTTATCCTTGGACAATTTTATTTGTTGTTTGTGTTTATAACATAACAGAATGCCATTCCTATTCGCATCAATTCTCTTGAGATCTAGAGTGAAAACTGCTACATAAAAAGTAACCGAATAACAAAAAATGAAAAATACCCCTGCTGCTGCATATATACAGAAAGATTTTAAAGAAGGCAAAATTGTTATAGCCCCTATTAAGAGAGCTACAATGTCAGTAAAAGAAGTAATGACAATTGACACACCTGCATGTTTCAACATAAGACCCACTTTATAGGGAAGACTTTTCCTTGAATCTGCTTCAGATAGGTTTTCCCAACAAGCCTTCATCACAAACATGTCATCCACACCAAGACCCATTAGCAGAAATGGTAAAGAGGCATGAACAGGTCCAAAAGGAACTCCAATAACAGAGCACCAGCTCACAGCAGTAATATAAGCCATGCCTACACATAGTAAACCAACACCACCAAGTGTAAGCCGAATTTCTAACCAATTCCACCGAGATAAGCCAAACTGTATATAGAAAAACATTAAAGTGATACTTAAAAATAGTTTGTCCAGCTCATCAAATATAGCATTTCCACTGGTGTCACCAAAACTTCGACCAGCCTCATAATAAAAGGTAACATTTTTATAATTATCAGGCATGGACTGCATTAATTCAAGATAATGTTGTTCCCACAGAGCAAGAGCAGGAGAAACCCAATCTTCTGTCCCAACCAAATTGCCAACTTCATCCAAGTCAACAGCTGACATGTTGACTGATGTGTACCAAGTCAATAGAAGTGATTTTGCAGCCACAATATCACCACTCTCATCACGACTAATACCACCCAACAGCTGAGTGTAATTGTAACCATGACCCGTAATAGGATTTCTTTTAGCATTATTTACTTTAGTAACAATGTCATGTTTAGTAGCATTTTTTATTAAATCTAGATCATTCTTAAACAAATCCACAATATTATACTGTAAGCACAGCAATTCAAAGTTTTCAATGAAACTACAGTAAAATTCCTCATCAACCCAGAGAGTTGGATCTGAATACTGACTATCGCTAGTACTAGTAAATAGGCTTGAGTTTCCACTCACTTGCTCTTCCGATTTAGTTTTCAGTTCGGAACCAAAAAGGTTTGTTATAGCTGGCACTTTGAAGCACAGGTCTTTTAAGTTGTAAACTGAATTATTGTAATGAACTTCCAGAGAATTCACTTGTTTTGTGATGTTATAGACTGTCATTAGCATTTCAGGCTGCAGTACATCCTCAGCTTCCACTAACAATCGCTGCAGACGAAAGGCTGTCCCAAACTTGTCCACATACCAATATGTGTCTTTGTAAAAATCAGAATCTGGTGGAATCCATAATTTCATAGGATTTTTCTCAATATGGAACTTCATCAGTCCAATGCAACTCAAGATCACAAACAACCATGATAGCATTATTGTCTTTACAGGATGTCTTCCAACTTTCACTCCCAGGATGAAAAATAGGTCCTCTACAAAGTGAACAAATCTTGAGGATACACCTTCCCATAGTTGTTGAGGGGTCATTATTTTCTTTTTGGAAGGCATAGTGTTAACAAATTAACACACCTGATACTTTTATCTTGAGGTTTATAGCTTGATAAGTTTTTGTACTTTTTTAGAAAAAAGAAAAAACCCGGCGATTTTTTCCTCCACACCACCTTCCTTACCAGTTGTCACGGTCTTAAAAAGAGAATCGATAACATTCTTCTAGTGTCATTCGTTTGCATATTATACGATTTATCGTGCGAATAGTTCCAACACATGGCACATTGCCACAATGTTATCATTGTCACAAACACTGCCGCATCCCGAGCATCTCACATTACTTTAATTAAAATATTTTTTAATCGTAATGCCACTTCAATTTCTTCTAAAGTCCGTACTTATAGTATTAAAATATTGCTATTTCAATGAAAAATCCATTCCGATAACATTTTGTGTTTTGTCTTGTTTGTACGAAAATAAACGCGCGAATTACAATGACAAAATTCGACTCCCGCGCATAAAGTGACTTGACAGTATGAAACATTCAGTCAACTGAACAAGAAAATAAAATTTCGTTTATCGTTTGCTGAATGGAAGTGACATGCCAGTGACAGCCATAGAGTAAGGTGACAGCTAAGGTGACAGCTAAATTCAAATGACGTCCCCATGTAATGGAGAGAGAAGTCTTTTTATTTAATAAGATTGAACATTTTTTTCATATCATTTCGAGGTTTGTCAATGCGTATAATTTCGTTTCTTCTTTATACTTAACTTTAATTTTAATACGAAAAAATGTTAATATTTTTGAAAAAGCTCGGTGTTAACCTGTACTTTCAGTGTGTAAATAAAAATACCTCTCATTTTTGTCAATGTCAAATTGACAGTGACAAGAAATAAATATGCAAAAGTATGCATGCAAGCTTGCGTGCAAGCAAGTGAGGCAATTTATTTATAATATTAAATTTATAGCAAATAATGTAATTTGTTTCTAAACAAAGTTCTGATAATACAATTACACTTGGTACTTACATTACAAACTAACATGTGGACAACAAAGACTTTTTTGACTAAAACAAAGCGCGGCAATATTTTGAAGGTGAGGTTATGTTTATATTTATCCAATCGTGTACTTGTTAGCAGATATACGAATCACAATTTAACATGTTTTAAACCCCTTTGAACTCTAAAATACATTTCCGGATTCAAAATTTTACTTAAGTGTTATAAAACTTATAATATATGTATTTAGCCCTTTCCAACCCAGCCGAGTATGAAAAGAGTTATGACAAAGGACGGTCACTATGCCAAAGGGGGCACCATACATTTATTTTTATTTTTATTGCTTAAAACGTGTTAAAACATAGGAATCAAAAAAAGAAATAGCCATATTTCAAAAAAAAAAAACAAAAATATGGAGCCAGGACAAAAAATTTAACTTTTTTTTTGTTAGTATAAACCCTATTTTAAATACTTTTCTCTGTGACCAACTACAGATGAGATAGGAGATTTAGAAGAAAGAAAATGAGCATTAAACTTATATTTTGATCAAACAATAGCTAACAACAACTTCACCAAATAATAATAATAGCAACATCAACATCTGCCATTTTTGAGAAAAGTAACGAAACATAACATAGTAAGAATGAATTTTAACATATTCTATAAGATATCATCATCATTTAAAATATTTGTCACTATGACTTCATTTTGGTAAATAAAATTCTCTGTGCCCCCTTTGCTACAGTCCGACCCAAAACACAAATGTAAAAGTTACAACAGTGGACCTTATGTACAATCTATGTAAAATTCAAATGTAATTAACAATCGTATTGGCTGGGTTCAAAAGGGATTTGTTTTTAGTTAACATGCTTAATACACTGCGGCGGTAATGGGTACTAGCAGCAAAACTTAAACACAATTTTATATTTTATATTATTTTAATTTTATTCTTAGATTGTGAGAGAGCATTATCTGCGAGTTGATTTGCTGTGTGGGTCTGCAGCTTGCGTGATATGTCCCCACAAAGATGACGAATTAGTCCTGGACTCAAAACCGGAGTCAGTTTGTGCACTATTTGAAGATCCACACTATCTCATACTGGATACAAATGTAGTATTGCACCAGATTGACGTTTTGGAAGAGGATGCATTAACCAACGTGATCATACTACAGACAGTGTTGGATGAAGTGAAGCATCAGAACACAGCTATTTTCCAAAGGCTTTTGGAAATAATTGGAAATAAAAAGAGGAAGTTTTATGCATTTGTTAATGAGCATCATAGGTTAGTTCATACTTACTATTTTCAACTGTGAACCCTAGTAGCAAAATAAACATTTATATTGTTAAAACCTTTGATGAACCATACTACTAGATTCAAGATCCCATACAAAATCAAAGCGAAAACGTGGCCGTGTTGCTTATATCATAGACAGTCTTATACTTATAGCTATATATCTGTTTACCTTCTAAATTAATTTAAATATATACCTTAAGTCTAAGCAACAAAGATCCAAATAATAGTAATTGTATATAATACTTACGACGTATCGTCATAAGACAAGCAAAAACGTTCGATTAACAAAAGAACATTCATCTTTCAAAAAGATGTCATTCTATTTTAGGAACAGGGTAATAATGGAGTCGCAATTATTATAAGACACAGTTTTTTATTTCACAGAAATATAACACAAAAAATTTACATATACAAATATTGCCATGAAACGAAATGTTCTTATAGATACTTAACTGAATTAAGTTAACTAATTAGAAAATGGGTGATTGACAACACTTCAAAAACCTGCTTTCAAATTAAAAACACCATATTCAAATCGGTTCACCCGTTTAAGAGCTACGTACGGTGTCACAGACAGACACACAGACACACATAGCGGTCAAACTTATAACACCCCCCTTTTTGCGTCAGGGGTTAAAAAGACAACATAAATGTTTTACCAGATTTGACGTCATCGATTCGGTTAATTCTCGTACCGCTGCTTGCACTGTATTTTGTTTCACGAGAATCTGCAATTAACGGCAATATTATAAATATCATACGGCTTGAACTTGAAGCTTTACGTCTTCTTTAATAATATAGCTTCACTTCACCTCGCCACACTTAATCTTATATTATTTTAAACATTTATGTAACTTTACCTGCAATTTTGGAATCGCCGTTTTCCGTAATCTACGCCTTTGGCTATTTCCAACTATGTCAAATTTATCAAAATGAATCGAACATACAGTCGAATTTTTGTGCGGTCTGTAAAGTTCTTCTTCTCTTTCTCTCGCGACAATAGATGTCCATTCCGCACAGCGAAAAGGATCACTAGGAAATCTACAAAAAAAAAAATTATTTTAAAATGAGAACTACTCTACGAATTTCTTGTTCCAGAAACACCGATTATTGGCAAGATGGTTGGCCAAACAATAAATTATTGATTTTTAAATGTAAACTGCCAATTTTTACGTACTTTAAATGAAATACTGACTTGTACTTACCTAAAGAAGGATATTCCTTCAGAAACCCTAGTGTTACGGTGGCTGTTTCCGCAATTTATAAATGAACATTGTGGCATTTTAACACGTCCGCAATTTGGCTCTGGTTGACGCGTACTGTCAGAAATAAGAGCACAAATTTATTTTGTGCTCTTATTTCTCTGGCCGTTTTCAGAGTTGTGACCTTGAATCTAGTAGTATGGTTCATCAAAGGTTAAAACTGATATCCAAATTATATTACGCAAAATTCTGTATGACCATTCAATTAATCTGTCACATGTCCAACCATCTCACAGAGATTAATTTGTAAAATCAAGAAATCTCCATGTTCCCGCAGAGTGATGCAAAAAAGTTAGGGACTACTGTAGTCTTCAGGACAAGGTTAAAAATGTCTGCTATGACAGTATTTTGATAGATGACATTCTAATAACATAAATCCATTCCAAAAGAGATAAACATATTTCAGAGACACATATGTAGAGAGAAACCCAGGGGAAAAGCAAAATGACAGGAATGACAGAGCAATCCGTGAAGCAGCATCATGGTATGCAACCCATCTGTCAACAAACAATGCGGCAGGGTCATTTCCTCAGATTGTCCTGTTGACTGACGATGAGAGCAACAGAAATCTGGCTCAAGAGAAAGGCATCACATGCTGCTCTGGTAAGTTTAAAAATATTTAAACCCAATTACCCTGTCAATTTACCCAGATTGTATAAATTGAACCCGCTGCACAACCAGCTGCAACCAACAAATTTTTTGGGAAATTTGAATAAGTATCCATTAGTGGGCATTAGCCCTGTATTAAAAGGTGATCAAAGTTAGTTACAAAAATCTGTAAATTACAAGTATTTAGCTAAGCACCACTGTGGCACACAGGGCGTTTATTTAATTAAATTGTTAAATAGAATTTATGTGATGAAACAAAGTCCCATGTCAGTAATACATGCTTATTTACTATCCTAGTCAAAGACTACATAGAGAATGTCAATGGATTTCCTGGTCTTGTGGACAAATTATCCAAAAATGTGATACCAGAGAGCTGTTCCAAGGATGCTCTGTACCCGGCTCATCTGACCATCGGCCAGGTTCGCACGGACATCAAGCATGGGAAACTGTACCAGGGAACCTTTCATGCGTCCCGAGACAATTTTCTGGAAGGCACAGCTTCAGTCAGTGGATTTGAAAAGCCGGTAATGTTTCATTAATAATTTCAAGTAACATAACATATTGCTCTTTAGCCCTTTATCTACAAATATTCATCATTAATCACCGCAACTTAGTACAGTGAGATGACAAAAATAATAAAAAGGCATAGCTAAACACTGTACTTAGCAGGACCACAAATTAAATTAAATCAGAGCCTTTTCAACATACAGTTTTCGTAATCGAATGAGAGGATGTTTTCAAGTATATATGACTAGGGGTCATTCAAGTATTACGTAAGAACCCCCGGTTGTGCAAAAGCTTTTAATCAAGCAAATATCGCTACCCTCTTGCAAACAAATTCACATGAAAAAAATAAAGAACCTGAATAGATTTAAAAATATAATACCAGTGCTTACGTAAGCATAGGGGGGAGGTGGTAGGGTTTTTGCTGACTTTCGCTGACAAGGGGAAGAAGGGGTTAAAACAGATTAAAATTCTGCTTATGTGATATTGCTTTTGAGACATACTTTATGATCTTAGCACTGATATTTGTCGTAACAGTGAAACAGATAAAAAGACAAGTCTTTTTTGTAGAACTTATATCAATTTAATGAATCTATTCTACTTTATATTTACCAAAAGAAGCTGAAGCGTTGGCAGGCCTCCACCAGGTGAACTGACGACATCGTGAGAGTTGCGGGAAACCGGTGAATGCAAGTGGCCAGTTGTTGTTCATTGTGGCGTTCTAAGGGGGAGGCCTTTGTTCAGCAGTGGATGTCTTCGC